>NC_048308.1:44656417-44784981 GCF_013100865.1 Trachemys scripta elegans
CCCCCTCCCTCCCAGGCTCTCAAACCTGGGAGGGAGGGGGAGATCCCGAGCTGCCGCGGCGCGCGAATCAGCTGTTTCGCGCGCCGCAGCCGCTCGGGGTCTCCCTCTCCCTCCCGGGTTTGAGAGCCTGGGAGGGAGGGGGAGCAGCGGTGCGCGAGCGGCGGCAGCGGAGGTGAGTTAGGGCAGCCGGGGCACATTTTTAGGGGCGGCATGGCACGCGCCAGAATGCCGCCCCTAAAAATGTGCCGCCCCAAGCACCAGCTTGTTTTGCTGGTGCATACAGCCGGCCCTGCCTACGCTTAAGTCTGATCACCTCAGTATGGCTTTACTGTATGCCAAATAAAGGAACTTTAGTGACAAAATCTGGATTCGAACTGAGTTTTTAGATCCCAGAGAACTGGATGAAGTATTCTCCCACAACTGGAAAAAAATGTTCTGGATAAGCCAAGTGGAAAAGGTCTCAGATGGAATCCCAGCAAAAACACGTTTTAATGGCAGCAGAATCAGATCCTATGTCTTTCCTGAAAAATAAAGTCTCCAGTGCTCCCTCACGCTCTCCTGGGGCATTGGTTAAGTACTAACCAAGACAGACCTCAAGAATAACCAGCACTATTTTTTGCAGCACCTGAGGCCTGTTTAACATGAGACATGTGTTGACATCAGAGTACAAAATGGCAATTTCATGGGAGCATTGTTGAATTTGTATTCTCAGCAGATAATTAAGACTGCAGCTCTTTTATTCAATTACTGACCTTTTCATTTCTCACTAAAAAAGAAACTTTTGCAGCAACTTCTAATGATCAAGAATAGCAAAAATCAGCAAACTTAAACAGGTATCACTACAAAATGATGATGACTTTAAGAAACTTACTTTCATTGTTATGCTTTTCATTTCCCATTTGGATATTAAAAGAGTAACATAGGAATATTTAAAATTGAGTGACAGACTACCAAACTCATAATAAACCAGCTTTCCTATCATGCACATGTCCTTGACACATTCTGACTTCTTTTTGCTTTAAGATTTCTCACTCACTCAGGAACTGTCAAAAGCCTCCTTTGAAGATTGAAGGCTTCAGCTTTTTTAATGAGACATTTACAATGACTGCCCAAAAGGAAAACATAATTTCACATCGCTCTGGAAGGCTTTCCCAACTGCCAGGCTACTTTCTAAGATGATTACTTTCAGCACTTCGTAAATGAAGTTGTTAGCATATTCCTTGGAAAAGGATAGTAAAATCTTAAAAGGAATAATTTTCTACAACATTCTCAGATGATATGATAGAGTGTAGAGCAACACATAACCAGACGGAAGGAAAACAGGAGAACCTGAAAGATTTCCTTCTTACTGTATTAAACAGCTTAATTCTAAACCCCAGTTTCAATATGTATTGCATCCTGTAAATAAACCAACAAGGCTCTGGCAATTTTACTTACAGAAATATACATCCAACTTTTCTGTGCAGACCCAGTCTTCTCCTCTGACTCGAATGAAGTATAATGTACAAATATTGATAGCAATAGCTCCTTAAGTCATAGCATAAACAGGCTGGCAGTATTAATCCAAAACACCCCATCCTGTTAGCATGTGTTGATTCTGCTTGGAAAGGTTTGGGTGGGTTTTGCTGGCTTATGTGGCAGGTGGCTTAATACCGCATTTGGATATGAGAGGTAAGAGTGGCTCTTACAGAGGATATAGGGTGTGGGATGAGCAGTCTGGAGGGAGGAATCCTAGGAGCAGTGAAGTCTTGGACAAAAAGTTTGCACTGAACCTTATGGGGCTTATCTTGTAATGTGTAGCACACAAGAGGAATATCGGGCATGCAGAGCCCCACTGATTTCAGTTGTGCTCTGTGTAAGAGCAGCAGGTTGACTACATGTTACATATTTGCAGGATCAAGGCCTACATTATTTTATTGTAAGTTTTTCTGTTAATAAATGAAATCCCAGGAAGGGACTGAGTTTGGATTCAACACAACGTGTATGAAAACAGGCTGATAAAGGTACCTGCTGACAAACAGCCACTAAGTAAAGTAGTGCTAATTAAAGAACACTCTGCTGCAGTCCTTAAGTAAGCAAATCTCTTGCTGAAGTCAATTTGAGTTTTGCATTATTAAGAAACGTATATTCAGGTTCAAAATATCTGCAACTAAATGCTTCCAGAGTACTATGAGGAGGAGGGATTAACCCATCCTTTGATGATCTAGGCTATTATTTTTAATCTACTAATAGATAAATGTAATTCCATTCCAAATTTTCATTGGAGAAATGCTGTGTGGAACAAAGCACCTGCTTTCCTCTTGGATGGGTAGTAACTGTGACCACACACAATTGTTTCTTCCTACTTCATTCACTGGGACTTAATATTTTATCATTCCTGCCAAATGACAGATTTCCTCCCCAAAGACTGGAGAGAATTTGTCTATGGATTATACCTAAAAACTTTATACTGGGGATTTGGAACAGAGTTTACCATTAAGGCTGATTAAAATGCAGTTACCTTTTCTGCATTACCCCTGGCAGAGTGCTATGTAAAAGAGCTAGTATTATTATGCATACATTATAATGGAGATTTCAGTTCCCTGTGCTGAACAATAGCTCTTTTAATTTCCAAATTGATTTCAGTGGTGCAGAATCAAGACTTTAAGGAGCACCAGAGAGAATATTTTGTAAATATAAGGCTGTGAACTGACTCAGGGTTGGGCAGCAGATTGTGTACCTGTCATGGGTCAAACTGTCTCTGTCTCTCTCTCACACACACGCAATAAGTAAACAAATAACAAATGATTAAAAGTACATTTCATTTTTAAAATTATTTCCGTTTTTATTATTTAACAAGCCACTAGTAACACAGGTAAGTAAAGCTGTTATATGTATTTGTTTGTGTATAATACAAAATACTGGCAGGGCCACTTTACAGCTGGGTATCCATTTATAAAAGGGAATGCTGCCAGAACTTAGTGGGTTTGTGAACTGAGGTCAGCACTCATTTTGAAGTTGCATTTGAGAATAAAAATTATCAGTAGAGTAAAAAAGAAAGAAAAATATCTCGGGTTTCTTTCAATTTTGTGCTGTGAAAAATGAGATTACCCTACAGGGAATTGTTTTAAGAATAAATGTTGCTTTGCATAAGGTAAGAGAAAAGCGAAAAATCCTTTATTCAAAGATTTAGTTACAGTTCATGAAAATATTTTAATAGTCTCAAGACATAAAACTAGTCTCCTTAAGAAAGTAGCCTGTGGGGAATGGGAATTTTCCAAACCAATGTGAAATTACATATGTTTGTTCTTATTTGGGCAATCAAAATAAGCCTGCTAGCCCCCTAATGGTGACTAACTCATTTGAGGATTTGCTCACACTAAGGGTACGTCTATACTTACCTCTGGGTTCGGCGGTAAGCAATCGATCTTCTGGGATCGATTTATCGCGTCTTGTCTAGATGCGATAAATCGATCCCGGAAGTGCTCGCCGTCGACACGGGTACTCCTGCTCCACGAGAGGAGTACGCGGAGTCGACGGGGGAGCCTGCCTGCCGCGTATGGACCCGCGGTAAGTACCCTGTAGTTCGAACTAAGGTACTTCGACTTCAGCTACGTTATTCACGTAGCTGAAGTTGTGTATCTTAGTTCGAACTGTAGGGTTAGTGTGGACCAGCCCTAAATGTAATGCACCTGTTCCATCCACAGAATATGTTTGTGTGGCATTTTATCCTGCTGTTTGTATGAAATTCTACCTGCTGGCCATCATGGGCACTTAGACCTGCTCAGTCATGTCCTTCCACCCAAAGCCATAAAAGCCTGGATATTTCATTATAATGGCTCTGTTCATATCCGCACAATACCCCATGTTTGAGAGGAGCCAAAACTCACATTATGTACATGGTCATGGTACTCCTACTGAGAACTGGGTTAGGAATGGTACATCCTCTAACCACAGTATTTGAGAAGTGGATGGAGAGAATACTTTCCCCACACCAGCAGTGCTTTATGCCTTTGTCTACAGCTGACTATGTTGAAATCTATTTAACATATCTCCCATTATTACTAATGGGAATTACATGTTTTTTTTGGCCATGTAGCAATAGAAGAACCAATCACTATGAACTGCATGGTCCCTTTTGAAGTAAAATGGTAAAGAACATTCTAAAGGTTCCTGGGGAAGTGAACTGTGCAGGCAATCATGAGAAAATAATTGTTTATAACTGGCAGTGGACACGGCATACTGGAGAGATTTAAAAAACAAAATTTTCTGTCCTGGGGAAAATGAGCAGCATTGCAATATTACAGCATCTATTACAGGGGTTCTCAAACTGAGGGTCGGGACCCCTCAGGGGGTCACGAGGTTATTACATGGGGGGTCGCGAGCTGTCAGCCTCCACCCTAAACCCTGCTTTGCCTCCAACATTTATAATAGTGTTAAATATAAAAGGTGTTTTTAATTTATAAGGGGGGCTGCACTCAGTGGCTTGCTATGTGAAAGGGGTCACCAGTACAAAAGTTTGAGAACCACTGATTTATTATCGGGAAAGGCACAATCCAAAGAAATGCGCAGCATACTTTTCTGAGGGCTTGTTCACCTGAGGAACCCACCCAGGCTAAAGGGTGTGATTTTTAAACAGCCTTCATTAAACCAAAAGCCTTGAGTGGACACTCAGTTCACTTTAAAGCAGGTTTATTTTGGTTTAGCTTTAGTCAATTAGGAACTGATTTAAGATAAAATGTCCACAATGGGGTTTGCACCAGTTTAACTAAATCAGGATAAAATGAATTAAATTAAACTGGTGTAGCTTTCTCATGTAGACAAGGCCTGAGCCTCAAGCCTTCTACCTTAGCATCTTTGCAGATGGTTGGTCAGTAGTAGCTCTAGGGTCAGCATTTCAGGTTGGGCTCTGGAACTTGTCTTAGCTCTGTATATGCTCATTACATCTCCAAGTCAGCTAAATATTTAAGCACATACCTAACTTAAAAGCACAATGTTCCTTAGAGCATATGGACAGAGGTCAACGAGACTCCTAATGTGCTTTATGTTATGCCCTGTGTTTAAGTAACTTGCCGAACTGGGGACATTCAGGACACTTTTGAAAGTGTCTCTCAGGGCTATCTAATGGCGGACAGGCTACTCAGTAAAGTTCTTCTGGTGCTACAGCTTTGCAACCCCTTACAGGAATATGCACATGCTAAGGACAGGAATAGGGCACTGCAGCAGCTGATCCTGCCTGGCTCCTTCTGATGCAAGAATTAGTCTGTGATGTGAACTACTGTGAATGGTGCACAGACTGCTGCTGAAGGTCAATTTATTTTGCAGTGATTTCATTTTCTCATTTTTCAGAGTGGCGCGAGCCCCACAATCCCCCCATGGGAGAGCCTTCAAAATTATAGATGCTTGGTATGTGAAGGTTTCACATTAAAGGAAAGGGAACAGAAATATGACATGAGTATTTCCATCCATCTTTCTAAATGTAGAAGCTATTCTATTCTATAAAGGTTCTAATGCTTTAACACTCATCACCATAGTATCTGAGCGCCTTCCAATAGCGCACTAAGCACACTGAGATGAGTTAGGTCCTTGAAATGATTATTAAAAGGTCAGGCATTCTTAAATTGAATAAGGAAACAGGAGCAGACACATATTGGACATCCAAACAATATTGGAGAAGCTTTGACAGGCATTCTTGGAAGCACATTCAGTTCAGGAGAAAACTTTAAAAGGTCAGTACGGTGAAATATAAGATCTAGGGAAACACCAGAAAGTTGCCTTACAGTTAGTTTAACTTCAATTACAGGCCAAGTCTTAGAATTATTTCAAGAAATCAAATATAGGAATATTTAGAATTTACAGCCTCATTAAAGTCAAACCATTTAAAAAAATAATTGCAAGTAATAGTTCTAGTAACAATCATCAAGTTTTTATATTTGTAAAAAATAGAATAAAACAAATCCTAGTTTTTCATAAAGCTCTTTATTGTGGACCAGATTATGAGTCTCAGATTTAGCTTCATTAGCATTTTATTTGACAACAACTCTCCTTCTCTTCAACAGACATGTACCCCTCACAATGATGAAGAGTATCAGAATCTGGCTGCTGGATTTTTCAGTTACACCCATTCATAAATTCTCATGATATAGGATTGTGCTTCACCTACTTTCCCATTGAAGTAAATGGGAACTGAGCAAGCTCTCCAGAAGGTGACATTTGATCCCCTGAATCTTAAATTCCTTCGCTTACTCTTAAGCCCCAAGAGCCATATTCTGTCCTTATGTCTTCTGCTGAGCACTAGCTGATGTCAGCTGGAATTAAGAGCAAACACCAATGGTAGAATATAAGTCCCCATCATGAAACTCTTGTTTTTCCCCCTTGAAGACTTACCTGGTTTCATCAATATAAACTGCTTCCAACACAGATGCTGCATATTCAATATTCTTTTTTAAATCCACCACATTAACATCACCTTTCTCCAGTTGCTTGACCAGGCATCTTAATCTGTAAAAAAAAAATCAAATATAAACATCATTGTATGTTCTGGGATTCATAAAAATCTAGTAACTATTTTAGTAGCTGTATTCTATTTGGAGTTTAGGAAATAATACAGTTGTCCACAGTGCAAGCAGGAAACCTTTATCTTGTCTCTTTTCTATTAAAAAGCACCTGTTTTTAGAACACAGATAGTAGTACTGAGCAGTGCATTTTTACAACTTTATGAAATTGTAACATATTAAGATGAGATAATTAAGATAACTTCAGTAAAATCAGAGGAGCTCAATAATTATTAGCACAAATATTTTTTTAAAAAAATATGATTATAGCTATGAAGGTTGTATCTCTAATTTATACATAACTAATGATATTAGCAAGAAGTTGATTTAGTTCTAAAAACTGCCTTTAAAAACAATCATCTGTCAACAAGATGCAGTGAAATGTTAGTCATAGCTTCAAATCCTGTTTTCATTTTTATTTTCTCCTCCAATACATTTTAGCCTCAGATTTTGCTTTTGTTATTAAACTAAAGTTAAGCACTATTGCTTTCATTTGTTTAGAGAGGATTCATTGTTTTTGCCAGATGCAAGGTGGTAACTATAGCATTAGAAAAATCCAAACATATTCCCCTGTGTGTTTTTTGGTATTGGTTTTGAGAACATGCTTATGCATTATAAACATGGATACGCCCAAAAGTTAAATGCTTCCATTTAAGTGTCCAGGGCAATCAATTTATGCTACTAAACTATTAGATCATCAGATTCCACCCATTCCCATTGATGGGGGAAACTCAGTTCTGAGCTTGCTTAAGTTAACCATATAAAGCAATGAAACTTCAGTCCTATCAATGACAGTTCACTGTTGTCCCAGACATACAGGAAGAAAAGTAAGAACAAGGGATGTAGTTTAATTAGGCCACAACTTTATTAACTGAACTCCTCTGAGAACTACCTGGCAATAACTTGTACACTACATGTCATCAGTCCTTCCTTAATCATTTGCACCTATTGGGTGAAGGCTGTTATCAGGGCTCCCCTTTCCCCCAGCTGGCCCCAGACTGTTGCTGGGATCCCACCACACTCCCTTCATATAAGGGTAAAGGGACTTGTCTCCTCACAGTGCCAGATATTAGAAGCCCTAACCCTGTTCCCCAGATTCTTTAGGGGATGCCTTCCCCTAAGTCCACTTCCCATTCCAGTTTATCAGGGAACTGGACCCACTATGGAATGAGTACCTGCACTGGGCACCTGCCAAGTTGTGACAATTTGAACCATTCCTCCTAACCTATCTAGGCAGGTCCTGGAGCTGTTGTGGGGAAGGTGAAAACAAAACAAAAAATCCTGCTCCAGCCAATCTGGAAGTGAGGGGAAAATTCCTTACTAGTCTCCAAAGAGGCGACTGGTGGCTTGGCCACAGGAGGTCACAAAAACCTGGCCCACTGCAATCCCATGCATGGGAGCAACTGATATGGGAGAGGGCTCTGTCTGGCAGAACAGGACATATATGGTCCACAGAGAACCAAGGGCTTACCTGAGCTCCTCCTGCCAGCCCGTAGCTCAGAGGATGCCCCCTCCCCAGCCCCAAAGAGGTAGTGAACCATTAAAGGAGCCATAACCCTTTTCTTCCTACTTGACTAGACAAAACCGTTGAGACTAATGGGGAAAAATTAATCCCCTGAAAAAAGTTGTACAAGTTTTTCAAAGATGCATTTTCCTTTTTTGAATACGGCAATTTATTTTCTTTCAATGCTGAAGTGAACCACAGGATCATCTGACATGACAAAAGCATATCTTTAAAATGAAATATGCCAATTCATTCCTTTTAATATAATTTTATTAAAACTATTATCTTGACTTTTTTCAAGCTAATGTAGAAGTGCAAGCTTTTGGCTGAAGAAGTGCATTTAAATATCTGAATCTCCCTTCAGAAATAATTTCATATGTGTGCCCCTTTTGTGAAAAAGCAGTTATATTTCCTATCCCTGTGGTTCCAATGAGACATTAAGATAAAGGTTAATTAATTAAATGTAATGTGGAGCCAATGTCCATTCATTATGATTTTTATTAGACCTGTACTCACTATTGGATCACTCTTGATTAAAATGTATGGACTTAAAATTAAAATGCTATTTGCAGCAAAACTCTTACAATAAATGTAAAGTCTAAAAGCACCATATTATCATCACTAGCATCGTGGTTCAGGCATGGACCAGGACTGCATTGTGCTACGCGCGCTACAGACACAGAACAAAAGGACAGTCTCTGTCTCAAAGAGTTTACAATCCAAGTAATCAACCATAGAAACCAAGCTATTTCCCCTCTATATTGTTCTGACATGAGTACAGATATGTCCTGGTCTCAGCTAGGGTTGCCAATCCTCCAGGGTTGTCCTGGAGTCTCCAGAAATTAAAGATTATTCTTTAACTAAAAAGGATGTCATGTGATGAAATCTCCCAGAATATGTCCAACCAAAATTGGTAACCCTAGTCTCAGCCTTCCTTGCAGAAAGCAGGCCCTTGGGGATATTCTTGATAAGCAATGTTTTTAAAGGACCAGTACTGCTCCTCTGAAGTCATCAACAGTTGTGTGACTGATGTCAATAACAGCCGGAGCAGGCTACATGTTTGCCTGCAGCTCTTTGCGGAAGTAGATATTAACCACCTGCATTTTTTAAATTGGCTTCACAAGGATTCTGAGGTTAGGTCAGGATTGCCTTCAAGGGTTGCTGATTTTTCAGCAAAAACAGTCTGGCATTCCTAAACTGTTGATTTACATCATGTGTGGATACCAGAATTTCTGAGGTTCATGACACATCTGGGTTTTCAATCTGTTTCACACCAGGGTAACCCCCTTGATTTCAACTCCTGATTTACATTTGGGTAAGTAAGAGCAGAATCAGGCCCAATGTTATGTACTGTAACATATATATATAATTTGATACTCTGTTGTACAGAACTAGCCTTTTACACCCTTCCCCCGAAAATTAAAGTGATCAGTTCTGACTTCACCAACATTACAAGAAAATGAACAGCTCAGTTAGGTTTAAATTATTTCAGCTCTGTCTGCAGCTATCTGGGTAGATCAGTCCAGGGCCACATATAAATACATACATATTTTAATGCCCCAATGCCTTCCACCTGTTCCTGGTTGGCATACTGAAATCTGCTTTCTTTTGCACTTGCATTTCCATTAGCTGAGTGGGTGGTTTAATTTTTTTTATCTCAAGTACAGATTCTAATTTAGAGTAGAAAAAGCAAAAAATTAAACCTTAAGTAATAAACCACTAGGAGATCCATTACACTTTCCCAAAAGACATGAAGTCATAACTAGTTCAGGCAGAATGATGTGCAGTGAGCCCACTTTAACCTTCACAGCTCGGAAGGGACTCTGTATAAATTAGTAATAATCAGGGCACACACTAGACCAAATTCTGCCCTGCTATAAGCAGCTGCAACTCCTCAGAAGCTAATGGAATTGTGCCTCACTACACAAGAGATTAATTTGTATGTATGTATGTATGTATGTATAAAGAAGGAAAAGAAGAGTCAAAATAACAGTGCTATATTATTTAAATAACTGATACGCAGTTTGACTTGCTTATTTGTTCAAGTAAAGAATAAATATCTAGAAGCAGAAGCTCATGTAGTTAAATGGATGTTAGTAATCTGCAGGAAGCGACTGAGTGGCTCTTATTACTGAAAGAGAATCATCATATGCTAAAGTACCAAGCACTTATAGTTCATCAGTATGTGTTTACTCAAACATTTTAAAGAGTTCCCTGCTGTATTTTAATGAGTGCAGAGGCCACAGAGCATCAGTAAAGATATAAATATGGGGCTTTATTAAAGACCCTGAGATGGAGAACTTAAAAGAACATGAAAAATCACATTTGTTTGATTTTTTTTTACCACTATAATTACAAGGAATCCCTAAAATTACTCTAATAGAAACTTAAGAAATAATGTTCTTCTGTCTCTCTCCCCACTCCCCCCTCCCCACTCTGTTTATTTTGCGCACTTGTCAGCCCTTTGCATATTGTCAGTTTCATGGTTTTGCTGAGGGAAAGGTGCACATGTCATCTAGACTAACATGATGACAATGACTCTCGTGGACTGCTGGTCTGGGGAGCTCACTCTGATTCTGCAAAAGGGTCTTCCTGAGTAAAAGCAGCAGAAAAGCTTGGGTCAGAAGAGTCTCCTTTTCCTATGATCTCCACAAGGAGCTGGGGAATAGCAGGTGCTGTAATAGCCTGCTGGATGAGCCCCCTTTCTTCACACATTAGAATCTTGCATAGGAGTAGAGAGAACGAGAAGCTTGGTGGGGCAGGAATCCCCTCCATGGAGGCTGGCGAATAACTAAAACCTGGAGAACCAAGGGAGAGTAGTTCTTTCCTCCTCAGCGCCCTTCACAGAACAGGGAAGCAATGGAAACCTGGAGAGTTTCCACCCCAGGCCTCAGTAAGGGGCCACAGGCCCATGGCAATAGGGTGATAGGAACAGTGAGGGGGATGATTCTTCCCTCACGGGAGTCCTCTACAAGGCCACGGAGGAGTTTGAAAGATAAGAGACTTTACCTCAACACTTGATGCTGCCTGCTGAAGAGACAAGCAGGAAGATGCCCTAGCCCCGCCCCTGCCCCTTCCACTCCCTCCCACTTCCTGCCCCCTCAGAACCCCCAACCCTCCCCCCCACGCCTTGTCCCCTGACTGCCCCCTCCTGGGACCCCTGCCCCTAACTGCCCCCCCAGGACTCCACCCCCTACCTAAGCCTCCCTGCTCCTTGTCCCCTGACTGCCCCCTCCTGAGATCTTCCCCACATCCTAACTGGCCCCCTAGGACTCTACCCTCTACCTGTGCCCTGACTGCCCCAACCCTTATCCACACCCCCACCCCCAGACAGACCCCTGGGACTCCCACACCCCGTCCAACCACTCCCCACCCCCTGACAGCCCCCCCCAAAACTCCCGACCCATCTAAACCCCTCTGCTCCCTGTCCCCTGACTGCTCTGATCCCTCTCCCCACTCCTGCTCCCTGACAGCCCCCCCCAGAACTCCCAAACACCCCCCCTTCCTTGTCCCCTGACTGCCCCCTCCTGGGACCCCTGCTCCTAACTGCCCTCTAGAACCCCACCCCCTACCTAAGCCTCCCTGTGCCTTGTCCCCTAACTGCCCCCTCCTGAGACCCCCCCACCTGTACTCTGCCCAAAACCTTACACCCCCAACCCCCAGACAGCCCCCCCCGAACTCCTGACCCATCCAACCCTCCCCCTGCTCCCTGTCTCTTGACTACCCCCCCCCAGAACCTCCCTGCCGCTTCTCTGACCCCCGGCCCCCTTACTGTGCTGCAGAGCAGCGCGCTCGGCAGTGGGGGAGGGGAGAAGGGTCGGAGCTCCAGACTGCCGGAGGCCAATGCGATGGCCGGCGATCTGTGAATGCATGGCGGGGGGAGGGAGGGAGAGGAGGGGAGTGGTGTCATGTTGTAGGAGAGAGGAGGGGGGAAGTGGAGGAAGGGCTTTGGCTGCCGGAGCCCCCTGCGAGTGGCACCATCCGGCCGGCTGCCCAGTAAGCCCCGCACGCTCTGCATGGGGGGGGGGAAGTCCGGTCATTGACAAATTCCCCCCGGACGCTATTTTTAACTGAAAAAAGCCGGACATGTCCGGGGGAATCCGGACGAATGGTAACCCTAACCAACACAAGGTGCACATGTTTAGGGGGAGCTGCTTGAGACATTGTGTCTGAACTAGGTGTGGTTCCTGTGGGAGAACTGGCTGCTGCTGCACCCTCTTAGAGAGTGCAGAACCAGATCTGCGGCTGTTTCACAGGACCACCAAGAACCACCCCTCCTATGGATAGGACACAACATTATCACAGTACCTGCCGACTGTATAGTAGGGCTAACCCCTTAGGACTAGGAATGTTTCTGGCCCCGGCACAGAGGCATAAAGGGGAAGGAGGCAGTTCTTGTGCTCTCTTCCTCCCTTGTGGAAACATAGTCTGTCTGACAGCACTACGTATGCTCTCAAATTACTTTAAAGATTTCCCCATTTGGATTCCTCACACAAATGCTAGTAAAGCCAGGGCAATTCAGTTTAAAAGCACAGAATCTGATTTAGGCCACAGTCCTGAAAAGTGAAAGCTGTGGGTTGATCTCTGCACTCACTTGGAGCCCCACTGAAGTCAATGCTGCTCTTTGCAAGATCAGGGCTTTGGACTGTAAGTTCTAGGCCAGGGACTGTGTCATCCCGTGTTTCTGACAGTGGTGAACTCACTGTGTTCAACAAATAAATATCAATAATTGTTTTTTTCTTGACACTGTCTCCACTATTTCTCCACCTCCTTTCTTTTCCTGTATTGTTCTATCCCTTCTTCCCCTTTATTTTCATTTTCTCATTCCTTCTTTCTAATCTTCCTTAGTATTTTCTTCCTCTTCTCACTCTTTTCTAACCATCCCTGTTTCTCTCTTCTAATTTTCACTTTTGAACTTCTCAGCCTCTCCTTAACCACTGCACCTCAATCTCTCCCTTCATCCATACCACACTCTACCCTGTACACCACTCACAAATGCTGCTGCCCCGTCATTCACATACAGACACGCAGAGAGGCCTCCCACATGGAGACGGAGATGGATCTAGATGTCCACACAGATATCTATCCTCCAATCCCCCTCCAAGAGATCCTGTTCCCCACAGTAACTTAGAGATGCCTGCATCCTCATCCCTTCCCAGCCCCCCCACCGCCACCACCCTTTGCACATACAGAGTATCTGCCTAACACTAATATCACAAGGTCTAGGGGCAGGGACTCTCTTTTTTTCCCCTCAGACGAGATTGGCACACCACTGACACTACTTCATGTTGTGGTTCTCCAGTAAGCCAGGCTGGCTCAATACTTGGTGTGCCATGTGCACTGCTCCCTCAGTGTTTGAATTTGTTATGTTGCCATGGCATGCACTGTAGGGAATCTCAGGTCACAGCATAGAATGTTAAATTAAAAATACAATAGGCAGCAGAGGTGAGCAAAGTCAAGCCCTCCTAGTATCCCCATCCTAGGTCCTAGCCCCACTCTTCTCCACTGGTGCATCCCACCCCACATAGATGGATCTAAATTTTGTTGAGGCATGCCAAGATTGGATATGGATTAATGCTTAAGTTGCCACCCAGTTGAGGGGTTCTATGGGGAGCCTATAAATTCTGGGGCCTTCTGGGAAATCTGCCTGTCAGCCACATTGACCCTACAATATGATATTACAAAGATAGCAGTGTATTGAAACAGTTTGCCTTTTTCAACAGGGTTACTAGCCTAGTGGATGGGAGGGAAGCAGTAGACAGGATATATCTTGATTTCAGTAAGGCTCCGACATGGTCCCACTAGCATTCTCATAAGCAAACTAGGGAAATGTGATCTAGATGAAATTACTATAAGGTGGGCGCACAACTGGTTGAAAGACTTCACTCAGAATAGTTTGCTGTCAAACTGGGAGCATGTATCTAGTGGGATCTCACAGAGGTCTGTCCTGGGTCCAGTACAATTCAATATTTTCATTAATGACTTTGGGAATGAAGTGGAGAATATGCTTATAAAATTTGTGAATGATGACACCAAGCTAGAAGGCAAATTGGAGAATTGGTCTGAAAACAAGATGATGAAATTCAATAAAGACAAGTGCAAAGTACTCCACTTAGGAAGAAGAAAATCAAATGCACAAATATAAAATGGAGAATAACTGCCTAGGCAGTCATA
The DNA here is from genome assembly GCF_013100865.1 of Trachemys scripta elegans. NCBI lineage: Eukaryota > Metazoa > Chordata > Testudines > Emydidae > Trachemys > Trachemys scripta. The sequence continues at coordinate 44,670,629 of NC_048308.1, forward strand.
CTGCTGAAAAGGATCAGTTGGTTATAGTGGGTCACAAATTGATTATGAGTCAACAATGTAATGCAGCTAAGAAAAAGGCTAATATTCTGGGGTGTATTAACAGGAGTGTTGTATGTAAGACACAGGAGGTAACTGTGTCACTCTGTTTGGCCCTGGTTAGGCCTCAGCCTGAGTACTGTGTCCATGATTGGGTGCTGCGATAAAAAAGATGTGTGTGGACAAAGTGGAGAGACTCCAGAGGAGAGCAACAAAAACGAGAAAACCTGACCTATGAGAAAAGGTTAAAGAAACTCGGGATGTTTAGTCTTGAGAAAAGAAGACTGGGGGGGAGGGGGAGGGGATGAAAACAGTCTTCAAATATGTTAAGGGCTGTTACAAAAAGGGGGGTGGTGATCAATTGTTCTTCATGTCTACTGAAGGTAGGATAAGTAGTAATAAGCTTACTCTGTAGCAAGGGAGATTTAGGTTAGATATTAGGGGAAACTTTCTAACTATAAAGATAGCTAAGCTCTGGAGTAGGCTTCCAAGGTGGAATCTCTATTTCTGGAGGTTTTTAAGTCCAGGTTAGACAAACATCTTTTCAGGGATGGTCAAGGTATACTTAGTCCTGCCACAGTGCAGGGGACTGGACAAGATGACCTCTTGACATCTCTTCCAGCCTGATATTTCTATGAATTAGAATCATGGCTCATATTTGTGTAGGGAAGGTAGAGCCAGACAGAAGCTTCGGCTGTTGACAGTATGTCACAAGGCAACGTCTAAGAGATTCAGAATGGGCCAGGCAATCACAAAAGGACAGAGGATGTACAATTAAATGATAACAAGTGGGTACTGATGGCACTTTTGTCTCCTGCATTAAGAAGCCTGGTGGAGTGTGTGGAGCTGATTCAGAGCAGGCAGAGTAGGACACTCCATAGGGAAAAATCTGTCTGATTATAATTATCTGGAACACAGCAAAGGTTACAGAATGATTTCCCTCAGCAGCCAAACTAATTAAATGGGTGAGCATGGCATGTGAACTGTCAGTAGATAGTTACTCAATGTTGCCTAAAAGCAAAATATCCACAGAGATTAAGGCAGAAGAGCTGACAGATTTAGTAGAGAGATCAAATGCTTGAGGAAACAGTAAATATGCCAATTAATGAGACAAAGTAACAAGTAGTTACAACACACTTGGCCCAAAACATCAAGAAACAAAGGAAATTATAGGAACAAAGAGGAAAGTTCCAAAACTGAATTATTGTTCCAGTTGTACTGGATTTTTTTCCTCTGTTAACAGAGTTAGTTTGCCTTTGAATTAAGTGTGGTAAATGGAAAGGAAATATGAGACAAATCATTAGGCAAATACATAGACATGAATGCAGTTACCTCTTTCTCAGAGGTGGAGATTTATGGCCAGCGAACTGCATTGCTAACAAATAACAAACAATGATAATAAAAACTGAAGGAAGGGGGCCATAGTAATAAAATAAGAAAAATGAACTATTATGAAATTAGGACAAAAAAGGAGGCAGAGTTATTGATGCATCCTGCAAAAGAAATTCTTGGCTAGATTTGTGGACAACAAAGCATTATCTTCTTAGGAGAATCAGTAACCTCCTTCCAAAACTAGCAATTGTGGTTTGCAAGGATGAATCTGAATGAGGAGGACATCTGCAATTGGGAAACTGTGTGGGAAGAGACCCCCTCTTGCAGCACATTTTGTTCGACTGAAGTTGGGTGCTTGCTGAGCACCAGTACCATGGCTGGGTAACAAGCTTAACATACCAATAGGCAACTTAGACAAACAAAGGGAAACTGGGGTTTATTATTATCATTTAACACTTCTACTGCAGTAATTCCCAGGACTAGTTGAGATAATCCTTGTGTGCAAAATGTATGAATCCTTTGAAAAATAAAATTGGTAAATACTTCTTTGTTTAGTGGAGTAAGGGCACTTGCTAATGTTTATTTTAGTGTATAATTGCATGTTTTATTTAGAAATTTTAATATTGAGCTACTGTCTAGAAAAGTAAATAACCTTTCATAACTATGAAAATATGGGTATTTGATCCCTTCAAAGGAACTTTTAAAGACCTAAAAAGGGAATAATCTGCATCTTAGAATTGAAAGTTGGGGGAGGAGGGTAGCTATTCTGATAATGTGGTTAGTGATGATTTGTTCTTTACAAGTCTCTAGTAACTTTAGTAAGATTGTAATTTTCCTCAAATTGCCTAGCCCTCAAATTGGAAACCAATTTTACCACCTGTAGGCGACACTTGCAATAACCTGTTAAATAATATTCACAATTGACAGAACCCATGACTCACCCAATAATTCCCCAACTTCCAAAGGCAGCAAATATATCATTATTCAAAACATTGCCACCATGAGCAAGGGGTCAATGTCCCATCAGTTATAAGAACTCACCATCCCACTGCACTAAAAATAAGATTGTTCGTTTGTTTCAAACAATCCCCTGTCCCCCGCAAAACAAACCCAAGATGGCTGGACCCATATCAGTTCTGAACTCAGGTAGCTGCACAAAATACTTCAGGCATTTAGAGGAGAACCAAGAAATAGGACTATAATAACCCAATATCAGAACAATCATACCAGCTAAACAAATTAGCCTATTTCTCTTTTGACTTCTAAAATTCCCTATAAAAATAATCTTCTCCTCCCTCCCACAAGTGTCTCAAAAACAGCTGAACTTTATACTTTACTAGGAGGAATATCTATTTATTATTTAATTGCATTCCTAGAACAACAAAAGGCACATATCTGAATAGTATGGTGCTTCTGACAAAAACACAAAAATACCATACATCGAAAAATATCAGAGGAACAGAAATCATATAGCACATAGTACTAAACAACCAGATAGTGTGCCTACACACAAAACCTGAATTCCCTACTTTCTTTAGTCATCATTGCTAAAAATAATATTATTTGTGTCTAAAAATCTTTTTGCATCTTAACAAAAGAAATAATGGCCTTATGGATGTTTTTGCTGGATGCAAAATAAATATTGCACGTGAAAAATGAAGACCAGAGATGTACTGTATCACAGTGGTTCTCAAACTGTGGGTTGGGACCCCAAAGTGGGTCATGACCCCATTTTAATGGGGTTGCCAGGGCTGGCTTTAGACTGGCTGGGGCCCAGGGCCAAAGCCGAAGCCTGAGCCCCACCATCCGGGACTCAGGCTTTGGCCTCAGCCCAGGGCAGTGGTGCTCAGGTTACAGGCCTCCGGCCCAGGGATGAAGCCCTTGGGCTTTGGCTTTTCGCTCCCCTGCCCAGGGTGGTGGAGTTTGGGCTTTGCCCGCCTACCCCCACCCCAGAGCAGCAGGGCTCGGGAAGGCTCAGGCTTCAATCCCTCCTCCTGGGGCCATGTAGTAATTTTTGTTGTCAGAAGGAGGTCGTGGTGCAATGAAGTTTGAGAATCACTCCTGTATCATATAAAACGATGCAATGTCAGGCCTGATCACATACCTGGATGAGAGACCTCAAAGAAAGATCAAGGAAATGCTAATATAGATTCAGTAGATGTGTGTTTTCCTTTTGAGTCAGTATTAAACTAATGTCTCAGAATAGCATTAACAGTGCCTAGGCTATGACACGGCCAGATAACATAGCTTCAAGCACGTTAGCCTTTCAGGGCTTTTCGATCATGTTAAGCTACCAAGACAGAAAACATCCATTTTGACAGTCAAGACAAGGCCTGTATGTCAATGGCAGAGCCAGACTAAGATCTCCTGATTCTTACTCCACTGTCCGAACTTGAAAAACACTCTTTTCTTACTGGGTATCTCACATTTTCTTTCTATTTCTTGGGCAGCATCTCCCACTGTCTCCTGATACTATGAAATGCAAGAAGGATATTTCTTAACATGTAAAAAATATCACATTTTAAGGGCAGCAAATGAGTTTTGTGATATTATTTTTGAGGCTCTCCTGTAACTGAGCATATGCTCAGGAAACATTGTTGTTGCTAAGGGTTTCAAGAATCACATCTATTTCACTGTTATTTTAAGCACCACCAGTGGTACACTCTGATCTGTAATTATGATTCAGTCATTAGGAAATAAATATTCAATATGCTGTAAATTCAGCTGATGTTCTGATATACTGAAACTACCCCATACTGGAGGATTAAACTGCAAATTTTGGCCTCTGCAGATACATATTATACACCAAAATCTACATTTTTATAGAGACAAAGAAGACTATTTTGGTGGTGGGAGTAAGGTGGGTGTGAGAAGATTGAGTAGATTTGAGCAAAATTAAGTGGTTTTGTTTCACAGAGGGATTGTGCAAATTATTTGTGTGGCTTCATTTCGCATGCATCGATCATATGGGTTTCCACAGTGCCTAATTCCATAGTATCTAACACCAATGTATTTAGCATCACTTGGGTTTCACTTAACATTTGGGTTTCAAAGATATAGGAAAACTTAAAGCAATACTCAGTCAAAACTTATGAGATTTTTTTAATATTGGGCTGAAACCATGCAAAACCACAAAATTTTAAATGATTTCCATGTGAGACCATAAACAGACCCAAGCCCTACAAAATGTTTGTGAACTTTGGCAAAATTCTCAACTAACCTGGTCCAAGTGTTTGTAATGAAAACCAGGTGAGTTTTGCCAAGTTTCAAGTTTCGTTAGAAAAGTTTCCAATAGCTCTGATAAGAATCAATCAGCACATGATTGTTGATGCAATGCTGCAAGAAGCTAATTTGATTCCTCCACGGAAATAGGCTTTTCAGGTCCACGCCTAGTTGAGAGACCCCACGGATCAGATTGTTTAGTTTATTCGTATTTATTAAGACTTTTTTTCCAGTTACGTCTATTCAGTCCTCTGAGTACATGAAACATTTATAATACAAAAGTTAAAACATCTCAACTTAACCATAAAAACAACAGGCATCCTAAGGAAAAAACCTCCCCAGTCTCCCACACCCTCTGCATTAATGATGGAAAACACCAGATTATTACAATGTTCCATTTAACCAATAGCTGAATGCTCTATTGGCACGACAGGATTTTTGCCAAGTGCCTTCTGGAACACAAAGGGTTTCATTACATACTGAAGATAATCTATGAAAACAGCCCCCTCTCCCTGACAGCAAAGGTGTGCGTCTGCTTCAGAATGAAAGGGACATGGTAGGGACATGATAGGACACAATTCCCATCCTACTGCTCTCTAATCCCATACTATGAACACAATGCAGAGTATGTCCAGCTATACAAGGTGAACCAGACAATTGCTGAGAGATCCACATTGTCAGAGTGGCCTTGAATTCCTGGAGTGAACTACAGGAGGCACCATACCTCTGGACATTTAAGCTATTTCATGTACCGTGTGCTTGATGACAACACGAGAGGGCACCATGCTTGCAAAACTCAACTGACTCTTTATTAAAAGAACTATTTATAGAGATGCAGCCAGCATTCTAGCCATGTGCACATAGACTGACTTCCCGGTGCCTCCTCCAAAAACTCTTCCCCCTTTTGCAACTTGTGCTCCGCCCTCCAAGTTCCAGGCAGATTTCTACATAAGTCACCATGAATAATTTAGATTATCTCAAAGCACCACTGAGAGCAGCTTTACCAACTCAAGCAAGGATATTATGGTGCAAGTGAGGTGATTTATGCACTACTATTAGTTCTATCTTCATCCTGTGACAGGACTCACATATCAAATGCACACAATATCAAAATGGATCTGGGAGATCTCCTGAATTTAAAATCAGGAGTCAACAACTCAGCCATATCAGCTCTTCAGCACACTCAGTTCTTGTTGAGAGAAGTGCCCTGAGGTCACCTGAGTTAATAAGAGCCTTCCAGCATCATCAAGCCCATATTAGTTGACACATGGAAAGTCAGGAGCCTCATCCAGAATCAAATCATAGATGGAAGAACTGGTCAGGAATTTTTTGACAAAATATTGTTCACTGTTTGCAGGAAAGGGTCAGTTTCAAGTAACTTTTCAACTTGTAAAAATTATGAAAAAGTTTGAAATTATCAAAATATTGTTTTGACCTTTTCTAAATAAAATAAATCCAATTTTCTGGTTCAAAACAACTTTTCATTTCAAAATTTAAGTGAAGTATAGTGAAACAGTTTAAAAATAAAAAATGATCAAAATCAAAACAAAACATTCAGAAATTATTAAAACAAATGTTTTAATTGACCCAAACTGATTTTTTTTCCTTCAGATTTTTGAGAAATTTGAGATTTCTATTTCTCATCCTGACTTGGAACAGGAACATTTTGAGATACCTCAAATTTTCCTGGGACATGAAACACATTTCCTGCCCAGCTCTAACAGATGGTAACAGTTTTATTATCTACCTTGCATTAAACAAGATTAATCTAAAAGTATGATCTCTTAAAAAGACATCATCCCGCACCCCCTAAACACCCTATTCATAGCCAATGAGATAGAAATTAAATGTACATTTGTCTCACATCTTCCCCTTTGCCTATGTATCTAGTCTTTCCCTGCTCATCATAACAGGGATCATAGGATTCAAGCCTCCATGAGTATTCCCTTTCTCCCATTCAGTTGCCATACTCCCACCTAACAGCCGTGTGAGCAAATTAAAGACAGATAAGGTAAAATCTGTAATACTGACTTATAAATTGCAGATTATCTCTTTATTGGCTTTCACTGTTTTTTTAACTGCAGATATAAATCCAAATTCATCCCAGATGTAATACTACTGACATCACTGAAGTTACTCCAGTGTTTAATTTGGCCCATAACAGTCCCTTCTGCATACTGCACATTATAGAGACAGAGAGACTGATTTTTTAAAATGGGTGGAAATTGCCAAATATGTGCAGAATATTTATATGTCAAAGTTTTCATTAGAATTTAGCTAACTTCACTATTAAAAACAAGCTGAAAATTAAATGTAAAATATCCAGCTTGTCAAAAATCATGCCTGAACAAGATGAAAAACTTTTCAGGAAGGTTTAAACTCACATTGAAGTTAATCTAACAAACACACCAAACTGCATGAATCCCTTATTCCCCATTGCCACTTTAGCAGCTTTAAAAGCTCCATTTTTGCTTCAAACAGTTTTTTGATCACTGTGTTCTAAATCTTCTAAAACAGCCACTTGGATTTCTTCCTCTCCTTGACAAGATCTGGGACGTGTGTAGACTCTCAGGATTCCTGCAAGATGGATCTTATGGGGCCTGCATACCCACCATATTTTTGAGAACACCAGCACAGTAAAATGATGAATGGGTTGATATATTGTTGAACATACATAGTACAGTGAGCTGCTGACCCACATTATACCATTAGCTCACATAATCTGCTATCCTTCCTTCAGCAGAGGCCAGTGACACGGCCAAACAACATTAAACCAGGCAGATAACAATGTTTAACTTGACTAGCGGGGTCTCTTAGAAGTTAATATTTCTATGTACCACAAACATGGTTTTTAAATGACACAAATAAGTACTATGATGAAGCAGAGTTATACTCAGTATGGACTACCACTTGTGTCTGAACAGCTCAATTACTATTAGCTCTTGTATCCTAACAATTCAATTAGATGATCACCTCATCTCACAGAAAAACCTGTGGCCAGAAAATGGAAAGCTCAAATACATTCCCTCACAGAGATCTCCTTCACATCACCTTGTCAGAGGACAGGACTTACCCTTCTCACAAGGAATGCACCAGGCAGCCTGTGGAATAAGCCCCCAAACCAGGCGAATCCATGGGAAACTGTGTGAAGCCACCTACACAATACAGAGAATATGCACCTCTTCACTGGCTCTGGTCCCTAATGGCCTGTCTCCCATACAGCGCTGCCAGAAAAAACTTCCTGTCACGACTATGTTTGGAACTCATGGAAAGGACAATATACTCTTGGGCTATATTATCTTTTTTGACCAATTTCTGTAGTACTGGAATGGGGAGGGGATGATGTGTTCCCTTCCCCCATCCATAGCCCATACATTCCTCTCCCTTGCCCACTATCTCTCCTCTCTTCTTCCCCAACACCAGGCAAGGGTGATAATTCTTTTACAAGGATGGCTGAGCCACCTCCTTCCATGTGCAGAGTCCATTCCATGCCTAGATCTAGGGGTGAGACAGTCTGGGTTGGTATATTTTTGTCTAAAACTCATGCTTTGACAGTTTCGGGCTACAAAGGAGCAAGTTCTCTTTGCTTCTCTCAGAGAGAGCTATCACATTAAAAGTCCCTTGGTGTTCATTTTGTTAAATACTTCACCAGTCAGAACTGGAAGCCTTGTTAGGAAATTACTTTAATCAGTAATAATAATAATGAAATAACGTGGTGTCTCTTTGCTTTTTAAAGCCTTTTTTGTGATTACTAAGGTCAGATTGATAAGTATGGCATGTTGAAAATGAAGTCCCTGTCAAATAATCAAAGGACACTACTGTCTATGACATTTAGTAAACTCGCGTTTGCTCTTTAATAAAATAACTCATGAGCAAACAACTTTGCTTCACTAAAATTAAAATAAGTACTATTTTTGTCATAAATTCTCCATGCAGTTTGATTGCAATATATACCAGAGATCAATTAGTTAGATTTGTGGGGGAAGAGTGAATAACTTTTATAGCCAATGACAGAATACCCTTTCTTAAGGGCACAAAACAACATACATAAATAAAGCTGTATATTTGCAGTAGCCATGACTTTTGTGACAAAAATATGTGATAGGTGTTTCCCTTCCCCTCCCTAATAAGTAGTCAAAGTCTTCATAACCCAGGTGTCTGCTGCAGAGATCCAGTAACAGGATCAGTACCCTAATGAGCAAGATTCCACCACAAATATTTACAAATTAGGATATCTATGCCCCATATAAGGCCCATTGACATCAATGGGAATCATTCCATTGACTTCAATGGGCACTGAATCAGGCCGAGTCTAATTGAGTATGGCAGGGTCATCTGGGTTTTTGAATGGTTTAAAACGATAAGTTAATTATTACTATGGTTGTTGCTGTTTAAAATATTTTTATTGGAACAAGATTCTCCCTTCGCTCCAGTAGTAGTGGAGTGCAGTTTGGAAGCAGAATGTCCTGAACTGTAAAATAGCAAGCTCTTCAAAGCATGGACCATGTCTCCAGATGTGTCTGTATAGTACACAGCCCCAGTCTTGAAAAGATTTACAGAAGTGCTGGACTTTTAGCACATGAATAGTTACAGTGACTTCAGGGGGATGACTCTCGTGCTGAAATTTTTGTACATGTCTTGTCTTTGCACGACTGGGGCCTTGACTAGTACCTTCGGGTGCTACTGAAATAGAAATAATTGTGTAATTGTGTGCTATTACTTTGAAAAAATAGTGTCTAAGTATATAGCCACTGGATATTTTTCTCCTTCCCACTTCCACCAAAACACACACCTATACCTCTCAGTGGTGCAGGGTAAAAGTTCAATGGAAATGGCAAAAGCAACCTAGTTAAAATAATACACAGTAGAAAGGAAGATATAGATACAGATAAAAGAGGCAAATACCCCCATGTTCACTAGCTGGGTAACTTACTTAATGCAAAGAGTAATTACGATCCGTCTGAGCCCCGAGTCATATTTTTGGTTTAGAAAAGGTTGTTTTAAAATTGAGACTCAATTTTCCAAAAACATATGATTTTTAAATAGCCATCACAGTAACAGAAAGTAAAAGTTATGTGATATTAACTATTGGCTAAGGATGGGTTAACTATTTTTTGAACGGTATTTCAAAATGTGTCAAGAAGCATCAAGAGCAGTGGACACAGTCTCCTTTTGAAGGGATAAGTGTATAAATCTAAAGAAATAAAAACATTTGCATTATGAACTATCATGTTCTGTGGCATAAAGTACTAAAAACAGGAATTTGGTGAAGTGGCCTGGAAAAAAATGTTACCAAATTCATTCCTGTGTCTTTTATTCTGAAAAATTGTCCTGAAAAGTTAATAAACAGCTTCAAGCAAATCTGTTTTCACTAAGGAACAGATTTTTTCTTCAAAAGGCTGAACAAAACACAAATGCACCAGCACAACAGCAGTAATAATTACAGTACAATTTTGCAGTAAAATCATTGCCATCTCAGTGAGACTGTGGGAAGAATATAATGCATGTAATGTATATAGCAACTTAAACACATGAATAGGCTTTTATTTAAAATTGTAATACTGAAATTAAAATGAATAAAGAAAAAATAGGAGATGCTAGAATTCAATAGGCTACTTGTGTAGATCTAGCTTCTGGTATTGTAAATTGTTAAAAATAAATGTTCTGCTGAAGAACTGCCAAATCAAAAATGCTTAAAAGCAGTGCTTTGGTAATGAGAAATAGAACCATTAAGGAATAAAACACACCCAGGAGCTGTATAAATGTGTAAAACAAGAATCAATTAAATGAAGACTCCTCTATATCACCATACCATGATCTGCATGGAGCATCAAACAAGGTAAAATGTAAAATTAACATTATAAATTATATGCAAAACTGATTTCACGTACTAGCATTTACTGTACATAGTTTGCAATCAGGGATATTGTTTACTGAAGTCAAATGAGACCCATGCAGTTTACTGGGTGTGTCGGTTTTTTTGGAGAAGTCTGTAAGAACAGACTAGGCTTTGACTGATCTGCACAGATATTAGAGATCCCATAGCCACTTTTGTAAGAGTAGAGAGTCGTCTTGGTGTCACTGGGCATAATTTTCCTTCTTCTATTATTACGCATAATTGCTGCCTTTCAAATTAGAGCTAACTGCATTTCAGCGATGATATGTATGTATATGGGGCCAATTCTGCAAAACACTTGCTACTGTGGTGGTAGCAAAATCAAGCAAAACCTGTTGAGCACAGGAAGAGGACCATAGCAGTCATGTGGCACATTCCTGCCTTGTCTCACATCCTATGGAATTCCCAGAACCCCAGACTAAAGGGTTCAGGCTCTATAGGTGTGGAGGGGGTGAGCCAGAGTAGAAGTCAAGGAATGGCCATTCCGCAGCCACTGGAGATTCCCCTGACTCGGTCATCACTATCTGCAGCAGAGTCCCCCCTTCATATACTGAAACCGACTTGATGGGAGTTTCAGAACATTGGCCAGAAGGGAACCAATGGAGCATAACTCTAGACAAATTCTTTTTATCATGAATGGAAGACTATAGCAGAAAAGTCAGCAATGGCCAAAGTGTTAAATGCCTTTCTTGTTTCAGTGTTCACCAAAAAAAAGTTAGCAGTGATCAGACGATTAACCAAGAACAGCAGTGTAAATGGGGAAAGATCTGAGGCTAAAATAAGGAACGAACAAAGTTAAGAATTACTCAGAAAAGTTAGATGTCTTCAAGTCAGCAGTCTTGATGAAATACTTAAGGAACTGGCTGAAGAGACCTTTGAGCCATTAGCAATTATTTTTGAGAACTCATGGAGGACGGGAGAGATCTCAGAGGAGCGGGAAAGGGCAAACATGGTACCTATCTATAAAAGGGAAATAAGGACAACCCAGGAAATTATACACCTTAATTTTGGTACACAAAAAGATAATAGAGCAAATAATCAAACAATCAATTGGTAAGAAGATAATAAGCGATAAGTAACAGTCAACATGGATTTGTCAAGAACAAATCATGTCTAATTAACCTACTCTCCTTCTTTGAGAGAGTAATAAATATTGTGGAGGGGGGCAGAAAGTGGTAGATATGATATATATCGATGTTAGTAAGGCTTTAGATACTGTCTCATATGACAACAACAAGGAGTCTGGTGGCACCTTAAAGACTAACAGGTTTATTTGGGCATAAGCTTTCGTGGGTAAAAACCTCACTTCTTCGGATGCATAGAAGATCTATACATAGATCTATACATAGAAGATCTATACATAGATCTTCTATGCATCCGAAGAAGTGAGGTTTTTACCCACGAAAGCTTATGCCCAAATAAATCTGTTAGTCTTTAAGGTGCCACCAGACTCCTTGTTGTTTTTGTAGACACAGACTAACACGGCTACCCCCTGATATTTGTATCATATGACCGTCTCATAAACAAACTAGGGAATCTACTATAAGCTGGGTGCACAACTGGTTGGAAAAACCATTCCCAGCGAGCTGATATCAATGGTTCACAATCAATTTGGAAGGGCATATCGAGTGGGGTCCTGCAGGGATTTGTCCTGGGTCCATTTCTAGTCAATATCCTCAAAAACGATTTGGACAATGGTATAGAGAGCACACTTATAAAGTGTGTGGATGATACCAAGCTGGGAGGAGTTGCAAGNCAACAAGGAGTCTGGTGGCACCTTAAAGACTAACAGGTTTATTTGGGCATAAGCTTTCGTGGGTAAAAACCTCACTTCTTCGGATGCATAGAAGATCTATACATAGATCTATACATAGAAGATCTATACATAGATCTTCTATGCATCCGAAGAAGTGAGGTTTTTACCCACGAAAGCTTATGCCCAAATAAATCTGTTAGTCTTTAAGGTGCCACCAGACTCCTTGTTGTTTTTGTAGACACAGACTAACACGGCTACCCCCTGATACTTGTCTCATATGACCGTCTCATAAACAAACTAGGGAATCTACTATAAGCTGGGTGCACAACTGGTTGGAAAAACCATTCCCAGCGAGCTGATATCAATGGTTCACAATCAATTTGGAAGGGCATATCGAGTGGGGTCCTGCAGGGATTTGTCCTGGGTCCATTTCTAGTCAATATCCTCAAAAACGATTTGGACAATGGTATAGAGAGCACACTTATAAAGTGTGTGGATGATACCAAGCTGGGAGGAGTTGCAAGCACTTGCAGGACAGGTTAGAATTTTAAATTATCTCGACAAACTGGAGAAATGGTCTGAAATCAACAGAATGAAATTCAATAAGGACAAATACAAAGTACTATACTTAGGAAGGAACAATCAATTGCACAAATACAAAATGGGAAATCATTTCTTAGGAAAGTACTGCAGAAAAGGATCTAGAGGTTATAGTGGATCACAAACTAAATATGAGTCAATAATGTAACACTGTTGCAAAAAAAGCAAACATCATTCTGGGATGTATTAGCAGAGGCATAAGCAAATTACAAGAAGTAATTTTTCCACTTCTACTCAGCACTGATAAGGTCTCAACTGTGTCCAGTTCTAGACACCAGACTTCAGAAAATATACAGACAAGTTGTAAAAAGTCCAGTGGAGAGCAACAAAAGTGATTAAAGGCCTAGAAAACATGACCTACAAGGAGGTCTGGAGAACAGAAGACTGAGGGAGAACATGATAACAGCCTTCAAATAGGTAAAAGCTTGTTATAAAGAAGAGAGTGATCAATTGTTCTCCTTATTCACGGAGGGCAGAACAAGAAGCAATGGGCTTAAATGGCCAACGGGACCCTCCTGCCCGGCCCCTGAGCTTCTGCCTCGGGAGGCTAGCCCCCAGCCCCTCCCTTGCTGTTCCGCCTCCCCCGCAGCCTCAGCTCGCCCCGCCGGCGGCGCAATGTTCTGGGCAGCGGGGCTGAGAGCTCCTGGGATAGCGCAGCTGCAGAGCCCGGTCTGACCCAGTGCTCTGTGCTGCACAGCGTGGCTGTAGCGCCGCCAGCCACCAGTGCTCCAGGCAGCGCGCTAAGTGGGCAGGGAGCAAGGGAGGGGGGGTGGATAGAGGACAGAAGAGTTCGGGGGGATGGTCAGGGGGCAGGGGTGTGGATAGGGGTTGGGTGGTCAGAGGGAAGGGAACGGGGGGGTTGAATGGGGGCAGGAGTTCCGGGGGGCAGTCAGGAAGGAGGGGGGGTTGGATGGGGTGGCGGAGGGCAGTCAGGAGTAGGGGTTCCAGGGCCAGTCAGGGGACAGGGAGCGGGGGGTGGATGGGGCAGAGGTCCCGGGGGGCTGTCAGGGAACAGGGTGGGTTGGATGGGATAGGAGTCCCGGGGGTGGGGGGAAGGGGTCAGGAGGCGAGAAGCAGGGGAGGGGCGGATGGGGGGAGGACTGGCCCATGCCCCTCTCCCCTAACCGGCCCTCCATACAATTTCCAAAACCCGATGCAGCCCTCAGGCCAAAAAGTTTGCCTGCCCCTGGTCTAGAGAATACTTAGTCCTGCCTCAATGCAGGGGACTGGACTAGATAACTTATCAAGGTCCCTTCCTACATTTCTATTTTTCTGTGAAGGAGGGCACTCCTCTCAGTGTATGTCTTATGATTGCCTAGAGCAAAGAACTCAGGACATACGTGAGTTTGGGTCTCTTCCCCTATGCCTTCTGCAAAAGGTTTTAAACTCTATCTCTTGTGAGAACTGCTAATTGCAGTTACTGCTAAAATTTTCTTAGCTAATCTGCACGCAAAGTGTTAAATCAACTTGATTCTCAACCTACTCTTTAAAAACATGCTGCTGCTCTTTTTTGTGGGTCCCAATTATGCATGTGCTCCATGTTTGTGATACGGGATTTCCAAAAGGTGGTGAGGTTTGTTTCAGAACTTGTATTTTTAGCCCAAAGTGTAATTTTGTCTTATATTGCTACCAGAAACAGCTCTTCACTGAGCCAATTTAGTAAGTACAAACTGTAATTTAAAAGGATAGGATTAATCTCTTGATCCTTTTCGTACATGTAGCCAATTGGGATTTGTCTGGCTACATAGGTTTCACACCTATTTCAGCTAAATCGGCGATCAGAATTCAGTACCTAGCAGTCAAAGGCATCATAACTGATTTATGACAATGCCTGGAAGACTTGAGGCTCAGAAACCAATGCATAGATTACACTGACTCATAAATGTCATTTTTGCATTTGTGACAGCTGATAACATTTTACTTAACTTTTTCAGATCACACAACAACAGAATAGAATTCACTTCTACAAACCAGAGATTGTGTAGTTACAGCATTTTCTGGAATGTGCCATGCCTCTCCGAGAAGATGAAAGCATGCTTCACAGAGGGCCCGATTCTCCACTCCAGTACACTGAATGCATGCAGCTAGATCACCACTAACTTCAGTGGTGTTACACCAGCACAAAACTGGTATAATCAAGTGGAGGATCAGACTCCAAATTTCTTGCGGAGACATTCCATATGGGCTGTGTCATAAGAAAGCTAAGGCAATAATATACCATCAAAAGGCCACGCAACATATCAAGAAATGTGCCAACATTTACTCCAGGATAATTGACCACTGTGTATTCCACTGCATTTAATGATCCAAAACACCAAAACAATGAGCATGTTAAAAAAGGCAATTTAGAAATTAGGAATACTTGAATCTTCCTAGAACTGATAAACTCACACATGGAAGTTCAGAAGTAGGTCAGAGGCAAAGCAAACACCTACTTGTGTCTTGACCGTTAAAGTTGATAATAATTTTCTAACAATTTTTAATAGGCATCAAGAGCCAGACTGGTATAAATCTGGAGTCAGTCCACGGGAGTCAATTTAGCTCCATATGCCACACTGTCAATTGAGAGTCAGCCGGTATAAAATCGATGCAACTCCATGTGCAATATTCATAGGGTTATTAATTTACAGAATGTCCTAGATTTCAAGTTTACAGATGACACAAAGTTGGGAGGTATTGCCAATTCGGAGAAGGATCGGGATATCCTGCAGGGAGATTTGGATGACCTTGTAAACTGGAGTAATAGTAATAGGATGAAATTTAATAATGAGAAGTGTAAGGTTATGCATTTAAGGATGACTAACAAGAATTTTAGTTATAAGCTGGGGACGCATCGGTTGGAAGTAACGGAAGAGGAGAAGGACCTCGGAGTCCTGGTTGATCGCAGGATGACTATGAGTCGGCAATGTGACGTGGCCGTGAAAAAAGCTAACGCGGTCTTGGGATGCATTAGGCGAGGTATTTCTAGTAGGGATAAGGAGGTGCTGATTCCATTATACAAGGCACTGGTGAGACCTCATTTGGAGTACTGTGTGCAGTTCTGGTCTCCCATGTTTAAAAAGGATGAATTCAAACTGGAACAGGTACAGAGAAGGGCCACTAGGATGATCCGAGGAATGGAAAACCTGTCATATGAAAGGAGACTCGAGGAGCTCGGTTTGTTTACCTTAACCAAAAGAAGGCTGAGGGGGGATATGATTGCTCTCTTTAAATATATCAGAGGGATAAATACCAGAGAGGGAGAGGAATTATTTCAGCTAAGTACTAATGTGGACATGAGAACAAATGGATATAAACTGGCCATCGGGAAGTCTAGGCTTGAAATTAGACAAAGGTTTCTAACCATCAGAGGGGTGAAGTTCTGGAACAGCCTTCCGAGGGAAAAAGTGGGGGCGAAAGACCTCTCTGGCTTTAAGATTAAGCTTGATAAGTTTCTGGAGGGGATGGTTTGATGGGATAACGTGATTTTAGTCAATAGGTTAATAACGTGCCATTGCTGGTAATTAGTAACAATGGTCAATGATGGGATATTAAGTTACTACAGAGAACTTTTTCCGGAGGGTCTGGCTGGAGAATCTTGCCCGCGTGCTCGGAGTTCAGCTGATCGCCATATTTGGGGTCGGGAAGGAATTTTCCTCCAGGATAGATTGGCAGAGGCCCTGGAGGTTTTTCGCCTTCCTCCGCAGCATGGGACAGGGGTCGCTTGCTGGAGGATTCTCTGCGACTTGAAGTCTTTAAATCACGATTTGGGGACTTCAACAGCTGAGTCAAGGGAGAGAATTATTCCAGGAGTGGGTGGGTCAGCTTTTGTGGCCTGCATCATGCGGAAGGTCAGACTAGATGATCATAATGGTCCCTTCTGACCTTAAAGTCTATGAGTCTATAATATAGAAAGTAAGTTATTGAACAAGGTTTTACTAGTTGTTCCTTACTATGTTCCTATGGCAAAAATGCTCTCATTTTATCTGACAGGTTGATTGTCTCACTCAGTCCCTAAATGATGCACCTACAAACTACAGCTCATACTGTGACATTAAGCAGAATCCCCTATTGACTGCAAAATTAACCAAATAACCAAGTGCATCTAGCTATATTTAAATTACTTGTGCAACTGTCTGTAATTATTTAGTCATTTTCACCACAAAATAAATGAAAGCACAAAAAGCATTTTCAATAGAAGAAACAGAATGGACCTTTAGGTACTTAGAGCTATACAAACCATTTTCAAAAACTTTTACTAAGCTTAAATGTTATTCTGAAGATCTGTGCATCTCTGGGTATCTGAACTATTCAACCTAATGTTTGTTCAACTTCCCCTTGTGCATCCTTCTAAGGACTTGAAATCTGCCTAGAAACTTGACCTCTGGAAAGCTCAGCCTCTGGGATCCTGACTAACAGGTTTGCGGCATAATTATGCTTTTTTTGGTAATAGTTTTACTGAATAAACTGTTATCCTTTGGTCTCTGCAAAATCATCAAATTCATTCCAAGTAGGAACTAGGTTAGGTTTGAATTGCAAAATAGGAAAGCTAGTGAAGGTCTTGATTCTATCTCATGAAGAAATTGCTTTTTAAATATTTCCTTTAAAATCTTGGATTGTATGTGGATTTAGAAATAGCCTTGTGCGTTTAATAAATACAAGATACACAGTCCAAATAATCCGTAAAAAGGATTTGCAAGAGAGATTAAAATAGTATAACTAGATAAAATGTGGCAGGCAAAACATTCCTCGAATAAACATTTTTCTTTCCCATTGCTTTTCAAAATCCATTATACCAGACATTTATTATTGTGACCTTCATTTTTGACATCCTGTCTGAGTACTGTAATCACAGTTACATTGTTCACTTTATACTAAAGATTAATACAGCTCAGAGAAGAGGGGTGATAGTCCACCTAAGACAAAAACAAGCTAACAATGGACAATTTTAACACTGGGGTAATCCAAGTCTTGATTCAGGAAAGCACTTAAGTATATGCTTAAAATTAATGCTTTCCTGAACCAGGGCCTTGGACAGGTACAAAGGAAAAACATACAAAAACCAGATGCTGGTTTAAAATTTGCGGCAAATCAGCATTTTTCAAACACCCTCCCGCCCCCAAAAAAGCAGTATGTAAGTATTCTGTTATCAGTGGCCCATGACTCTCATCTTTAACACCAATATTTAAATTATCTTCTCTTCTCTCTGCATATGTATTGCATTCCTCACTGGATAAACTGTGAGGCTGAGAAAGAAACTGAGCAAAATGTTGAATGTGGTTTTGCCTATGAGTCCTTCTCCAGCACAGGGCATAAGCATGCACTTTGCTTTAATGGGACTATTCGGGTTCTGATAGTTAGGCACCTGTTTGAAATTCTTTGCTGGATTGCGATCAGGATGAATAGTTCCCACTTAACACTCTACCCTTAATATTATATGATAGCATAGAAAGAAGCCACATTATAGTGAGATTATACTCTGGAATGAGATTCTGAAAATGACATTGATTCAGATGGGTCTCTGTGCTAAGCAATTATCCACCTTTTACGGATCTCCCCACTGTGATCTAGGTCAACCAAAAATTGACCCTTTGCTATCATAGCACCTGGCTATTCTATCGGCTTATATGACTCCCAACACCACTGGAGACCTGAGGGTGCTCAAATGTTATTTGTTCACCCCCTTTACATCCACCTCCACCCATTATTAACTCCTTGTAACATGAGTAATTGTAATCGCATCGTTGGCCAGTATTTTAGACCTTACTTTTCCCCCCTTCCATTTTTTACTTACCAATTTTCTCTTGCTAGACCTTCTCTCTCCCCCTTCCTCTCCATTTTCATCTGCATAACTTTAACAGGGAGATTTCCATTATACTATACTATATATTTTTAGATCTAGGGCCAGCTCTGATGTGCATCTATGCTCATGTGCAGCCATTTAAATTAATGGAGATATGCCAGTTTATAAGGATCTTAGCCCCCACATTTTTTTTTTATGCTCCACTGTGCCCTTAGTGTCTGGTTGGTGGAATATGGATTGGAGTTAAAAATAAATGTTATTGTTCATTAGTAGTAGTACTACTGGAAATGCAATTGCCTGAAGAATTGTAAACAAAGGCAAACAATAAAAGCAATGTATCAAGTTTGGGGAAAGAGGGGCATCATTTAATGGTATATTGCAGGGAATGGGGATAGGACCTTGTTTCATCTTCTAGTGAATCAGAAAGAGAAAGCAAGAGTAAGAAGCATATTAGTGAAATATGAAGATGATGATAAACTGGAAGTAGTTGCAAATAATAGCAAGAACACAGAAATAATATAGAAAGATTAGAAACGGCAGAAATTTTAGAACATGAGATTCAATTGTGAAAAACACAAGCAAGTCCCTAGCTAAGGCAATGAAAGGAAGGAAAATGCAAAGTATGACTGCATAGAGACATTACATCCTGGGGCAGAGAGGCAATAATGTGTCTCAGCTTTGGAGTGACTACATCCAAAATACTGCCTTAATTCCCCGGCTATTATCAGAAATATATTGATAGGTGGGAATGAGTTCACAGAAAAGCAAGTAAAATAATCAAGGGGCTAAAGGGAAAGGGGTTCCCGGGGAAAGGTTACAAGAATGAAAAATGGACAATTTGGTGACAGCCAAAATAAGGTAGAGCCTACAAGGATTTGAAAGGTAGTGACAAATTATTTAGGGTAAGACATAGAGATATAAACTAGGAGTGATGGGATAAAATTAAGAGAGGGGACGTTTAGGCTGAATATCAGGTTAGGGTTTCCATCATTTTCCGTGGGAGATTATTGCACAGCTTGTCACTTGTGACATTTAAAATCTAGACTGGACAAAAACACTAGAAATTGTATGGTAGGGGACAATTCTGCACTGACAGAGATGTACTAAACAGCCTGTACTAGGACTTGTCCATGTCAAACCTATATGATTTATAATCTCTTACCACTACAGAACACATTCTGATTGCTGAAGAGAGACACTAATGGTACTATGGAAACTGTTGCTTCAACAGTGGCAATAATGGAACACATCTCACAGACTGTTTGTGAATCCCTAACCTTGTACTATACATGAAAATTGTCAATGCATTTCTAAAGAGCTCTCTGTATAATAAATATTGTTCAACATGCTTTGTAGTGAAAGCATTTTTATATATGGTAGAGTACATAATGGCACATTAGCCTTGGCCTAGAAAGAACTGTATTTTGCTTCTTTATGTCATCACATCTGGGAGAAACTGTAAGTGTTGGGCCAGACACTTGGCAAGTGTAAACTTTCATAGCTCCATTAACTTTAATGGAGCATCACCAATTTAAACCAACCAAGGATCTGGCCTATCACCATTAAGTTTCCTTAGCAGCACTGAAATACTACAATATAAGGCAATGAAAAGTCCCAAATAAATGAAAGGACTGGGAAAGAGTTGGTATACAGCTGAAAGGTCAGTATTGAATTGCTTTCCCAACACTGAAAGTAAATGTTAGGATTATCATAAGAACAGGACTCAAGATATCATTGCATTGACTAACCCAGTCACTCTTCGTTATGCTACTTTTCATTTGTATACAGCACTTTAAAGAACCTGGTTCTTCGCTTTGCTAGACTAGTTGTAAACTGGTGTAATTCCACTGAAGTCAATGGTGTGTCAATCTAAAACTACTGTTCCCAGGTAGGAACTGGACCTTCAATCCATATAAAGCACTTATATCCCATTTACTCGATCCTTATACAGACAAAACTCTCCGTGAAATCAGTGGGAGCATTACCTGAATAGGGAGTGCAAAACTGGGTCTTTAGCATTGTCTTTAATAAGCATGTACTTGTGGAAGAGAGTTAGCATAATTTATTTGTACAGTAAATGTATATGTTAGGACCATAAAAGTATTTTAATTCCTTTAAAGATATTGCGGTGTGTTTCTGATTTGAACTGTATGAACAAGGCCAAATTTAGGTGTAGCATAAACGGTGGTGTAAGTTATACATAGGCAAACTGGTTGTCCTATTCTCTCCTCTATTATACAGGCTCAATTCCTATTTAAATGAATGTGAATTGCAGCTGTGCAGCACAGAGGGAACTGGACCTTTACATTAGTATACATGGGCAGCTAAGCCGGCATCTGGAAATGTTAATTACTCCCCTGGGAGTTTTACCGTTGATGTCAATGGATCTACGATTTCAATCCTGTATTCCTGCTGCTGTCCTCCATTGGGTTCCTGCTGGAAAGTCACCTTTAACTCCCACTGGAACTGCATTGGACCCCCAGTAACAGTAGCCTCTACAGCTGCACAATTCCAGCCTGTCTGACTATGGTGCGTCCACTTTTTCTGCCACAGTGGCCCCAACACATCCCATTCTTGGTGTAACAGAGATTCCAGCTCCTTTGTACCATCACAACTATCTAGCCATCTAGGTAGGTATATGGCTCCCACTACCATAGTATTTGAGTGCCTCCCAAGTATTTCAAAATAGAAATAACAGCAGTGATGTCTCACTCTCTATTTCTCAGACTTGAGGTGAAATAACTTGTTTAGTACGTAGGTTTTTGCTAGTTTTTTTTTTTATGGTTGTCTAGATACATATGTACGTGTGTTGTGTGAATATGCGTGTGCACATATGTGCATGAAGAAAACAATAAAGCTAAATCAAAATTTGCATTTAGCTGTGTGGTTATTCTTCTGACTACCAGGAGTGAGTTCCATAGGAATGGTTCAGTACATTTGAGGATAAGAAAGCATCATACAAGTATATATTTACCTCCATATAAGATTATTTCACAAGGATGGTTTTCCTTCATCTCCAATAGCACAACTAATCACACAGGATCAAATATTCAGATCACTTCAAGTACATATGTAAAAAAAAAAGGATAATTTTATCCTGTTCCATATACCTAATCTGAGACTATAGAAATGTATAATGAATAATCTACACTGAGTGAGCAATAAATATAGAGAAACAGAAACTCATGAGTATTATTATATGGACCTCAGTTCACTTGTTTGATATTATCCTGCCTGAATGCACAGAGTGAGGCTATGGGGGAGGAGAGGGAAGGGAACAAAGAGGAAATGAAACAATAGCAAAAATAAAGGGTACAGTCCGAAGAATACCAAGAATCCTTATGGGAACAAGGTGGGGAGCTATGAATTGGAGAATGCCCCTGCTTGATTCCAGCCAGGCTGGCAAGCCTTACTTTCCCCAGGCCTGAGCCCATTACAGGACTGCAGACTGGAAAAGGGAGGTGGGCTGTGAGCGTTGCTGGGGGCTGTCCAGGAAGTGTCAATGAGTGCTGACAGGGATAAAAGAAATAAAAAGAAAGAGACATGCTTCAGCAGGGAATTCTGCTTCTCTCTAGCTAGAGAAGGAGGTAACTGGGCTGTTAACGGATCTTACCAAAGCTTTCCAGAGAAGATGAAGGATTAGGCAGGGGAACTGTGTCTCTAACCCTTTATTGTTTTAACCGTAGTCTCTGATTGCTATGTACCGTGGGATTGAATGAATACATAATGCTTTGTTTTGAAGAAACTGTTTTTGAGTCATTTTAATCAGCTGCTGTCACAGGCTCCCAGAGGGAAAGTGCTTGCAGGTACCAAACCCGGTTACCCCCCACACCCAGTGAGCGTGTGGGTGGACCTGCTTCTGTTCCATTCTGAGAGGTAGCAACCCTGTCCCCAGAGGGATGCACGTGAGAGGGACTAAAAGATGCAGCTTGCCCTGTAGCTGTGACACATTGTATTAATTTATGCCAATTAATAGGATCATAACTAAAGATGGGTGTGAACTGCACGATTCAGATTTGGATCTCACATCCCTAAAAGCAGAGGGGTGTCTGATCTGTAGCTTTGATTCAGCCCATCCTGGGCCATGGGATCAGCTGTGTAATTCAGAGAAGGGTTCAGCTTCCGAAACCCTAGTACAATCCAAAGTTTAGAGTTATTTGGCGTCAGGGTTTTGGGCCCCTTCTCAAATTATGATCAAACATGTATGATACATGGTTTTCAGCATTTCCCAAGACTGAAGTGGGATCAGTTGTTGCTTATTCCATAGCAGAAAATAACTAAAACCAGAGTCAGATTAATGAACAGTCTAAACCTTAAAAAAATCTTCAAAATGTATAGAAATGCTATAAACTTTTAATGGAATTTCTGTAGTTATGAACAAAATGGCTGCCAATTGGCTGAAGCCCAAAAATCTTTTTCGCTGCATCTGTCAGAATGTAGCTATGTGAGCAACTGTGACGTTACCGCAACAATAACCATCAGACAAAATGATGTCTTCAATCCATTAACAGAGCAGAAAATCATCAGAACATTCCATAAGTTTGGCATATTTTCTTATTTAATAAATAATATTGATAATAAATGCTTTGATTTTTAGTATTTATCTAGCAGACAAGACACCATTGTATTGTTACATTGGTCTTTTCCATTGTTTTTGTTTATTAATTTGATGTTGATCATCACTGAACTTTGGAAAAAGTGTATTCTAGCTAACAGCCTGAAGTTAGCCATTTTGGATTAAGATTTAAACTAGATGCATAAACAATGACTTCAAAATAATAATCAGAGTACATGAGAAGCTTAGGCAACAGTTTATGTACTGGGTAAATTTTGAAAGCCAGTGTAAACAGTAGATACTCTATGGCAAAGCTACTTTAAATTACTCAATGAGCTAACCTCAGATGACAAACTGATTCACTGTGGATACTGCTGTAATGTTTAAACGTCAAAGAAATGCAGGAATTGGCCTGCCTTTTAAAAAAGCCTAATCTAGGTCATCTAACAAGTGAGTTGTTACAGGATTTAATCCTGATTCAACTTCTTTTGCTTTCCTTTTGTGAAACATTTTTTTTTAGTCTGCATCCAATGACAAAATATCAGCAACATTTAAGCATCATCATAATGAATTGTACAAAGTGATTTCTATATCATGACTTTTAAAAAATTAAATACTGAATTGTAATTAAATTTATCATTTTACAGGATGAAGCAGCTATGGAAGACAATACAAATTGAAGATAAATGGGAAAGGGAGGGGGTAAAGCACTTATAAGCCTGGAATTCTCCATAGAGTTAAGCCTTGATGTATACCCCTTTCTTTTAGGCTATCATGTCTGAGGTTCCGTGTCCACTGATCACTCTTGCCTATCTCACCTTAACTATTTATGTTCCTTGAGTCTTAATCAAGTTCATTCAGAAAAGAAAGCTTAATGCTCCCGATTGTTCAGTTATATCTTTATTCAACACCAGTTCCTCTACTCTGGCCCACACAACTGTCTCTGCAGGAACAAAGCATTACATCATCAATTGCCCAAAGGGTTTCTGCCATATATAAATGAACATATAGGAAAACTAAGCAATTCTGCACCAAGGACACTTTTTTAAAGCCTTTGGATTAATTGGTGGTGTTAACTAAACATCACATTTGCACAATGTCTCACACTATCTGAGTGTGTGGCCTGGGAACAGTCAATAGTGTAAGTCATTCACACAACAGTGGGCTACCTTGATTTTGTTCTAGCAGTGTGCTATCAGACTGCTTTTTCCTTCAACATTCAGTACATTTGGGGATAAGAATACATCACATAGCTACATTTTTCTCTGTTCCAATTGTTTACCCTCATGTACTTCTGCAATTCACCTTACAGTACATGATTTGTTATATAATTTACAGGTAAACCTCTAATTAACAAGAATCTTTGCTATTCTTTAAACCTAGTATGAGAATATTCCACTGGATTATGAATGATGCTCACGTCAAGCTATAAATGCTATGGTATACAGCAGTATACATGCACGTTACTAATTTCATTTCATTAGAGATGGGTCTCAGCTGCAAAATCAGATCTAGATTTCAAACCTCTAAAGGTGCAAATGTTTGATTTGCGGCTTTGATTTAACCCATCATAGTTATGGGTTGATATGTGTATTGCAGATATAGAATCAGGGTTAAATTCTGAAACCTTCCCTCTCCCCAAAGTTTTAAGTTGTCTAGAGCCAGAATTTGGGAATTAATGATTATGATGTATCAGTTAAGTCAACATTGCAAAGATTAAAAGGTCCTGTGAAGCCCCAAGTTAATGTTTTTGTTTTTTGACAGTTAAATTATTTATCATTAGAGAGTAAACAAAAACAAAAACAAAAACCCAGAAGTTTGTTTGGAAGATCACATAGTAGCTGTGTGACATTTGGAACTTTTCGTGGGAATGTATCAGTTTTCTAGATGAAATGTTCCAGGTCAAACATGGAATTCTTGTTGGGGGGGTGGGGCAAGAGAGAGGCCAGGAGACAGAGAGGGACAGACAGAGACAGATCCTAGAATAGCCAGTGTTTATGGCATTTACCTGGGATAGAGCAGACCCAGGTTCAAGTCCTTGCTCTGCTGGATTAGCTCTCCAACTCCCTGAATATTTAATAATTCACTGATTGAGAGCAGGGAGGTGAACCTTGGGCTCCCATATCTCAGGCGACTGCCCAGGCTACTGGCTGTTCTGTAGGATCTCTTGTTTCTTTGAGAAAATGTTTGAAAGGTCCCAGTTTCATTCTGAAGTGGAATGAAAACAAATTCTCACACTTTGAAATTTTTTGTGAACCAGAATTTTTGTTTTCTAGCCAACCCTCGTTTCTAACACAGCCTGGATGATTTAACTTCATTGAAAGAATATCATGCAGAAAAATCAAAGTTGTCATAAAAAGGCAGTGAAATTATAGAAATGTCATGCTCAGGAAGTCATCAAATCCAGCCCCCTTTGCTGAGGCAGGACCATTCTTGACAAGTGATCATCTACCCTATTCTTAACACCCTTCAATGATAGGGACTCCACAATCTCTCTTGGGAGCCTTTTCCAGAGCTTAACTACCCTATAGTTAGAAAGTTTTTCCTAATATCGATACTAAATCTCTCTTGCTGCAGATTAAGCCCTTTATTTCTTGTCCTAGCTTTAGTGGACATGGAGAACAATTGATCACTGTCCTCTTTATATCAGCCCTTAACATATTTGAATGCTTATCTGGTCCCCCCTCAGTCTTCTTTTCTCAGGAGTAAACATGCCCAAGGTTTTGTTTGTTTTTTTAGACTTTCCTCATAGGTCAGGTTTTCTAAACCTTTTTCATTTTTGTTGTTCTCCTGTGGACTCTCTCCAGTTTGTCCGCAAGTTTCCTAAAATGTGGTGCCCAGAACTGGACACAACTAGGGGTCTCAGTGTCAAGGACAACTACCTCCCATGTCTTACATATGGCAATCCTCTTAATGCGCCCCAGAATGATATTAGTCTTTTTGCAACGGCCTTACATTGTTCCACAAAATTATTTGCACCTGCAATTTTGCTGACACGAAACCTTGAGGCAAGATGGAACCCCTTTGAAAATCATGGCCATAAATTTGTAAGAACTGTAAGTGCAAAATATTAGTAGGGCGAGTAACACTTTTACTTAACAAGCTCTTTTGTACAGCAGATACCAGCTGTATAAGTAGCTATGGTACAAGCCCCATGTCAGCAGGCTTGAACCTTGAAATTTGGGCTGAATGACTAGAGGTAATAATATAAGAATCTTGTATACATGAAATAAAACATTGACTGGACTACTGACATTTTGTTATATAATTTTCTGTGTCTCTGAAATTATTGAGTTAATTCCAATCTTTAAAGAGAATACATTAATTCCTCTTCCCTCTGCTTTATTCCTCAGAACCAGGGTGGGCATTCTGGGTGGTCGGTTCCTGTTCCAATGTAGTTATTTTTTGCAGTAACCCATGGTCTTCTGAACTCTAGGACAGAGCAATAATATCCCCAAGAATAAGTTAACCCTCAGTTCAGACGTTAATCTCCCAGTGGGCCTAACCTTTCAAGAACAGTGTCTACTTTTTGCATCTGCCATCAGCTAAAGGTACAAATGAAAGAATGTAAATTCTAACTACTTAATTTAAAGGCGCAAACTCTAAGCCCTAAATCTACAATGAGATCTGCTGCCACAGGCAGACTCTTGATCCATTTGGATTGGATTGGAGAGAGATCTTGGTTAAATACATTTATAGGCTGATTGGAATTATATACTGTACACTCCATGCTCCAGGATCAGGCCCCAAATCTGGGGAACTAAATTTATAGAGCCTCTGCCTTGATTTTGCTACAGAATAATTGTAATGCCATAAATGAAGCCAAGAGGAAAACATGTTATCTTTCACAAAAGGAGTAAGGGACTGATTGATCCTGCAAGGCTTCCAGGCACATTTAATGAAAGTAATCCATATATTCCTTTCATTGAATGGGTGAAATTAATAGCATCTTACGACTTTTGAGTTCTTCTATAATATCCTTTACAACACTCAATTCTACACATGAAAGGCCTGCTCTCTTCTTTAAATATTACCATGATATTTTCTTTCAATCCTCCTGCCCCCTCCAATATTTTCTTGCAGTGCATAATCACTTTCAAGATTTTAAGTTGTCTTTTTGAATCTCCTTAGCACTTCCCCAACCCCACTTTTTTTAAACTCTGGCACTATTCCAAAATATATCGACTCATAAATCATATTTAAGCAGAAAAATCTTTAAACAGTATTTTGCAGACCTACATCAGTCAGTGAACATGGAAACTTTTCAGTTATAAATAGGATTATAGGAACTTTAGAAAAGTAATTTAAGAGGTTTTCCAGACCTTTCAGTGTTTTGAGTTTTAAAAAAAACCCATATAAATATATCAAGATTATCCTATCCACACTGCCTATGGAATCTATTTAATATATTAGTCATTGTATAGAGACAAATGCTCATTTTTTAAAGTATAAACACTGTTGTACTTTGTAACTTATCTTTTTTTAGTATATTTCCATTGTTATTAATAAAATTACATCTATGTAGCCTTTGTACTGTAGGATCCGAGGGTTTGATCCTCTTACTGATTGGAATTTTCTCACAGATTTCAATGAGAGCAGGATTGGGTTCACAATTATGGTTATAAGTTTTTTGGTTTAGCTGCCAACCTTAACGACCATTCTAAATCTAGAAATGAGAATGCTCATTTGTTTAACTCTCTTCTCAATAATTGTATTACACTAATATGTCACAGTAGTTTGTTCTCATCGTCCCTTTTATGCTTAGGTGAGATACAATATCATTATTAACATTTGTATATAGTGCCATAGGTATGCATGGCCCTGTACGTAGTGAGTAAAGGCTCAGGGTTTAACTCTCTGTTGCCTTGTACCTCACCATGACTTACATCAGTAGAAGGTGAATTCAAATTGGGTGCATAATGCTACTAGAATGGAAGCATTTTACACCCACTTTCTAGGTGTCTACAGCAACTGCAGCACAATGGAGAATTAGGCCCAAAGAACTTGATCCTCAACTGCACCAAGCTCTTAAGCCATGTTTCCAATAGAGATTTTTACATTAATAAATAATAATAATATATGGAGATATACCTATCTCATAGAACTGGAAGTGACCCTGAAAGGTCATCGAGTCCAGCCCCCTGCCTTCACTAGCAGGACCAAGTACTGATTTTGCCTCAGATCCCTAATTGGCCCCTCAAGGATTGAACTCAAAACCCTGGGTTTAGCAGGCCAGCTGGATATACATAGAATGCATCAAAAGAGCTACACTTACCATCTGTCAATCAAAAAACCCATATCGACCTCATTAAAAGCCAGTGCATATAGATAAAACCAGTCAGGTCATCCTCAGCTAAAAATCAAATTTGACTCAGAAAAGCTTTCTACGTAGAAGAACATTTGAATTATCATTTCCTGTTCTATTATTTGTTTTCTTTGGTCAGTCCCCAGGTGCATAGAAATATTTTCAAAGTCGTGTTTATCATTTAAACATGAAAATGCTGGAAAGCTGCAAACTGGCAGGCTTCTTTAGCAGGAAGTAGTGGATTTGCTTAATGTCATTCTGGCACACAAAACATAAATCTGGCCTTAGTGGGAGATGCTATATAGTCTAGTCCTTTACTGTTCCTTTCACAAGTTGTACACTTTCTGATTTGACAGAACATCTTTCAGTTTTTGAAGTGTAACTCTGCCTGCATGAATTACACGTTCACATCTAGATGATGGAGTCTCCCATCAAGTTCAGCTGATGAGCTACAGTCACTTGGGTTCGGAGATGAGACCAAAAACCAATTCTGGACCTGCAGCTTATCCACAAGTGCCACAGATGAAGACAATTGTAGATGAATGTGCACTGCTTTTAGCTTTACGCCTCACACATCTCTCAGATTTCAGCAATCCCGTGAGCTCTTAAAAGCTTTCAGTCCAAGGTGGCAGCGCTGCAGCCATCAAATCTTATCAGGGGCTAAGAGCTCCCAGGTGTTGAGGTCAACACTGCGAGACTGGAGGTTAGACTTGAGAGTCTCTTTGTAACATTAGATAATAGCTGCAGAAATGTTGTGCTATCACTCTTCCTTTAGGACTGCCTGCAGCTCAGAGTTTCAACAGTACATCTTTCAGCAAGGTTTGCCTAGAAGCACAGCTGCTGCACACCTCAAACAAGCATTAAAAGTTTGCCTGTGCACACCTTACCCACATTAGTGAGCAATTACGCACATGAGTAGTCCCACTGGCTTCAAGATACTGAGATAAACGTGTTCATAGATGTGAGTGTGGGTTGTACAATAGAGCCCAAGAGAGTTTCATTACTGTGTTATTGTTACAGATACTCAAATATACATATAAAAAAAATCAGTTAAATCCCAAAACAGGGATAAAGCAGATATTTGCTTCTCAACCAGACATTCTGGGTCACAGTCAATCCCCACATCAACGAAACCTCATTCAAGATAAATAGGAAAGGGGTTAGATTTCTTTAAAGTTAAGAAAGGCTGTGCAATGGTGCTGTTGCAGCAGCTTGAAAAACAAAAGGGGAGTCTGGTAAACGCACTGGCTGGAGACAGGAAAACATGTGAGAAGATACTGCGTGCTTTTGAAATGGTAGAAAGATTTCCATTAGGCTAGTTTAATAAGGCACATGCCTGACCAGTCTTTCATAATACATTGCAACCCGGTTTCAACAAATGGAGCCTGACTCTCCGCTCTCTTACACCAGTTTTAGACCACGAACTTCAATCTGAAACCAGCGTAACCGAGTGGAGAATCACGCCCATATGACATAGTGGGCCTGAAACTTATTTACAGTAGGGCCCTTTTAAGGCCTCTTTATACTGCCAGAGCAACTTTAAGTCTAAAGTAGAATGTCCAGTCAGACCTTTCTATGCATTATGGCTGTGTCCGAGATCTGACATTGGTATTTTTAGTCAGAAACCACAGGATTTTTAAAATAGCTTAAAATACACTACTACAATGGAAAAAGAAAAATAGAGCAACCAAGACACTTTAATGTCAAACTAACCCTCAGACAGAGAAGAGGTGTTTGTAGCTCGCAACTAGGGACCCAGCAATAGAGTTAATTGATTATTAGCAGAATGCCCTAGCAGTGTTCACTGCACGTGCTTCCTACATACCTTTCAGCCAAGAATTCAACATAGGACCATAGGAAGTAGCTCTACCAGATAATGCAAAAGGAAGTATTCCTCTAGCCAGGCTGAGAGGAGTTATGCTAAACTCAGTGCAACTGGAAATTGCTATTTACATAATTTACAGGATATAAGTTGTATACTATGCCTAGCACAGTGGGGCCCTGATCAGGGTCATTAGGTGCTACTACAATACAAATGGGCGTTTTATGTTTGTGGAGTTTTACAAAGTTCTCCAGAGTCTATTATATTCTTTATAAGCCTAGGTAGGCAATTTTACCCAAAAAAGAGGCACAATATCTAGCTCCATGAGCATCTGACTTTTCAGAGACGTAAGAAATCTGGATGTGCAAATACACATGCATGCATGGGCACATGCCTATTGTATATACACTCCAGTATTCCTGTTACCTGGAGGGAATGAGATTTGTTAACACAGTGATAAGTAGAAAATGAATCTATTCAAACTATGAATAATTAGATTATTAGCTATATGCATTCATGATTTTATATTGTTTTGATGTTATTTTAACTTACCACACATTTCAATGAAACATCAAACAGATTTATAAATAAATGTTGACTAAACCTTTCATTCATGTTAAGCCGGCCCATGAACTTCATTAGTATTTCTGGCTTTCTACATGCAACAAGAAATATTGACAAATTCTGATGTTGTGTAGGTGACTGTCATGACGTGTCCATTTTACACAAGGCAGAGCAGATTAACCTAGGTCAATTAACCTTATATGTTGCACCTGGCAGAGAGCCATGGCTCAGTAAAGCCTAAAGAAAGATGAAGATCAGCTGGGAAGGAGCAAGCTGGGACTGTATAAAGGAATGAAGCTGCTAAGCCAAGGGGCCTGCAGGAATAGTAGCCTGCAGTCACTTGCGGAAGAAGGGAGGTTTGTTTGGGGTGACAGAGTTTGGCAAGGAGGCAAAGAATGGAGGTACTCTTGAGTTACTCCCTGGGAAGAGGGAGTTTGGGCTGGTACGTCAGGGATTGGCAAGGAAAAAATAGAGAAGGGAAGTAGGAAGGCGTCAAGGGAAATAGTGACAGGGTCTGGGAGCAAGCACACTATAGTTGCTGGACATGGGCTCTCCTTCAGGTGCAACATATAAGGTTAATTGACCTAATTAGAACCCAGAGTGGTGGATGGGTCAGGTTTCCCTGCCAGCTGCTGGCACAGGATGTGATCTTGGATCAGAAGACTGAACTGGCATGTGAATGGCCGATCCAGTGGAACTTTGAAAGTTTAGAGTGGGAGGACTATACAGTGACCGGGCTGGAGGGCTGAGTCACACAGGGGGAGGAGAACTGTGAGTCTTGGAGAGTGAGAAGGAACACAGTATGAACTGTCAGAAAGGGGCGGGGGAATGTGTCAGGCCTAAAAGGAGCTAATCCCCAGATGTGGCCACAAAGAAGTGCCCCAGCAAGGAGCGAACCCCATTACAATGACATTATTTCCACTCTTCCATTGCCATTTCCCTAACAGTGTAAAAACTAGAACCACCAGCTTCTGCTGTTGTAGAAAATGTTCAGCTGTGAGAAAATACTTGACTGCTCTTCTGGCTCAGGGCACCATTATTGCTACATAAGAAAAGTAAAAGCAATTTAAATAAACAAATCTGTCTCCAACTTGCCCAAGAGTGATTGAGTACACAGTACAACTCCATCAAGTTAGACTATTAGGAAATATTAAAGCTATTTCTCACAAGGACACCATCAGATTAGATGAAGCATCAGTGGGGCATACCAGCAGACCATAGCATCAGCAATAGTACATACCCTTGTACCATATATGGAGAAAAGATTGCACTGTAGACAAATGCCAAGGCCATGTAAGTGGTTCATACCAGCAGAATCAAGAGACACACCATATAAGAAGTCAAACCACTTATGTGCTCTCTTCCTGTTACTTTGGGTTCATTCTGAGACTTCTTAAAACAAATTCCTCACCCAACTAAGTTTTAGGAGTTGGGTATCTGAATCACGACTCAACCCTGCAAACCAAGAAGTCTTCTACACTCAAAATCCAGTGCCCAAAATCCTCATTCAACTTCACCCACTGAACTCAAACACTACAGGAAGACACAACTGAAACTACCTCGAATAGCTCATTAATTTCAAACTTTAAGCAAGAGATATCAGGCCTGATTCTGATCTCTCTCATGCCAGTGTCAGTCAGGAGTAAAATTAAAATTAGGCTCATTACAAAGAGCCTGAAAGATAAACACGGAAGTGGTGATTGCTTATTTTTTT
Organism: Trachemys scripta elegans; assembly: GCF_013100865.1. Taxonomy (NCBI): domain Eukaryota; kingdom Metazoa; phylum Chordata; order Testudines; family Emydidae; genus Trachemys; species Trachemys scripta. Next base: position 44,703,213 of record NC_048308.1, read on the forward strand.
AATTATTTGAGAGTTGACTTCACAGTCAGCTTTTCACCTGTGAGTGATAAATATGCTGGTGAAATGGGTTCCTGGCTTAGCATATTTTAACTGCAAGGCTAATTATACTATTAGAAGTTTCCCAACTGCAACTGAAAAAATGCACTGGGAGCTATATCAGGATACAAAACCTGTGATGCAATGGAAAATACCACTATATGGTACTGTTCTAACAAAGCAGGCTATGTTATCATTACAAATATAGTCCATCGTGACAGCATAGTGGATGTTGCACCAAGAATAAAGCATTCCCATCAGTCCAAAAGCCTTGTAATCTTAATTTTACAAGATTCCAGTGGTTTTATCTAAACTTGGATATTGCTATATTTACCAGTGTCTCTTACCCAAGTGCTTTAGAAAAAGGTTGACTGTGTGCTTTGAATAGACACAAGAAACCATGCAGGACCAAACTATTCCTTGGTATAGCCTGTGATTTGTTTTACACAGACTGCCAGTTGAAAAGAAGAGGGAAGCCAGGGTTACCAGGCTATTATTTCTTTCCGATACGGTCCTGCCTCTGCACCCAAGTTAAACTTAATTTTATAGTGGTTCTCTAGCAATTCAATGACCTCTGAAGGAAAGATCCTTGTGTAGCAATGCCTCTCAGAATGCATTTGCAGTTCAGAAATTAGAAAAGCATCATCCCTCAAACAATAATTCCTGTTGCACCAAATAAGAAAGAACTTTTTTCATTTAAAAAGTGCCACATAACTTCATACAGGTCTAAATAGGAAACAGTTTATAGCTTTGCTTTCTTGTGTCAGAATGCATCCAGTCTTTAATTACAACTTGGTTGTTTTGCTTATTCATTTGGCACTATTAAGGGACACACACGTTCAATCTTAAAGTCAAAGCAAAGAATAAGCTACGTAGTAGAAAGGTTCCAAGGACCCCAGGTTCTCTACATGTTCTTACTAAAGAAAAAGCCTTGGAAAGGTCACAAATTAATCCTGCTATGGCCTGGCACACAAGTGGCAGCCTCTGTTTAACTACAGGTGCACTACTACTTTTTTTGTTCCTTTTGTTTTCTCATAATACATAAGTTGTTGGGCATGAGAGACAAATAGTGAGATAAAATTAAATGAGCTAAAAGAAATTATACAAGAATTAGGGGTTCCCCTAAATAAAAAAAACTTACTAGAAAATGCCAGGTTTTCAATAAAAGATTCTAATGCAAAAGGCTTTACTAGCTTCTCTCTGAAATTTGCAAATTACACATTGTAGGATATTTACATTATTTTCATAACTAAATCTTGACCAAAAATAACATACTAGTGTCAATAATAAATAGTTCTTTTCATTTTGTAATGATGAAGGGGTTGTGAGTGGTTATTACAAACATGACATAGCAATATTTAGATAACCTTTCCTAATCTATTTCCCTTTGTATTGTTGGAAGCCTTCCAAAAATAATTTCATTAAGAATATTTGAGTCAAGGGACATCTTGTTTGGCAATTCACCTGTGGCCATGCACGTATAAAATAGTTTAGTACCAATGTGTACAATTTTCTATCAATCTGACAATGCATATATTATGCCTTAATACACATTTTCTCCTTAAAAAATACTATACTAAATACGGTATCATGAAATGACATGTTTCTTATGTTTCATAATAATTTTTTTGCTGAATGGTCATTTATAGTGGAAAGTAAATGTTAATAGAGATATCAGAGACCCTAAAACTCCAAGTTAACCTGGAATAAATCCCTGAAACACACCAATAGGTTGGCAAGCTCCTACCCCTGCTTCAAACAATAAACCTAAAGCCCCCTCCACACACACACACACTTCCTACACATCAGGTTCCAGGACATACCTCTAACCTTAAGCAGTCTTCTAGTAAGCTGGCTCAATAGCTTAAACCTTCTTGATTCTGACTTCTTCTAGAGACTGCAATATGGGGGTAAGTAAGAAGTGGCAGGAAAACTCTCCTTCAGAGTGCCTGCCTACACTAGGAGAGCTTTTACCAATATAGGAATACTAATATATTATACCACCAAGCGCTACTAGTGTGGATATGGCTACACCAGCAAAGCTTGTACCAGTAGAATAAAACCACCCCCCACAAGCAAAACAAGTGTTACCAATGAATCTGCAGCACTGCCAAGATACCTGTGCTTGTATTAGGGACGTCTGCCTAGCTTTGTTGGTCAGAGTTCACACCTCTTTACACCCCCTACTGACATAGCTATGTCTGCAGAAGACCTGGCCTGAGAAGAGTCTTTCCAGGAATAACCCCAGGAGGTATCACAATAGAGGGTTGCAAGCAACTAAATCAGTGCCCCAGAAGTCGATATACCCTGGGCAACAGCATCATCAGTGCTCAGAATTTTATTGCAGAGCAAGCCACCACCAAGCCTAGTTTTGCCTGTTTTCAGATTTCACTGTGGTAGATGAGGACAGCTTAAGTGGGAGTATCCTACATTAATGTCACTGAAACTTAATGATAGTTTCTCTCCCTTGAATCAATTTTTTAAAGTACATATTTTCAGAACATTTTTAGGATCACCTCCTGCCTGTATCAAAGCACTCATATTTTGCACATTTGGTTTAGAGCCTTTCATCCCAATGGATCCCAAAGTGCTTTGCAAAATGTCATGAAACCCTTATTAAACTATACAAAGTTAGAGTCAAAAGTAAACCCATCAAGTGTTCCAATATTTGTCAAAAGCAAATTTCAAACTATATTTTTGTTTGAAAAATTCAAAGTTTGCACTGGGTTGGTAAGTCACATGGTATTATTTTCTGTTTTCTGGTTGGATGGCGTAGGTAACTGACCAAAACAGAGCAAGCTATAAATATTGCAATCAAATATGTGATTTACATAGTAATGTATGTAAACTAACATGACTTAGTTAGTCAAGATACTTCAATTCATAAGATAATGTGAATTGCAAATTGTATATTTGATTGTAATATTTATAACTCAGATGAAAAATTATTCAATTCAGAAATTTGCAAATTATTTCTAGTACCAAATCCATTTAAGAATTTTTATACTGATTTGCATAACACTGGCAAACAAAAGTAAGTGACAATTGCCAAATTTTTTCTGCTCTAAAACTTCATAATCATAGCAATATTTCTGGTCACCATTAAAGTGGTGCTATCTGAAGGAACAACTGTCAAGGAACTCTTAGCAACAGTACACGATTGAACACAAGAAGTGAAGAATATCATTTGTAACTGCAATGCAAGTTCTTTCAATCAGGGACTGTCTTTGTGTGTGTTTGTACAGGACATAGAATGATGGAGCCCTGATTCTCACTGGGGCCTCTGTAATATAAATGTAAGATAAAATAACGGTAAGAATTAAATAGGTAGGCAACATATTTTAATATACCCTCAAGCTGGTATTTGGCCAGGGTACTGGTGTTACATACCTTATTTTTGCAAAAATGTGTAACAGGAAATAATGAAGATCTTGTTTACCTCTTATTTCATAAATGACATTTTCAGTAGGACAGTGTCCCTCATGCCAGGCTGGGACACTAGTTTGGTGCTAACACACAGGGAAGAAGGGTCAAGTACTAAATCAAAAACACATTTTTTTTAAAATGGGGAAATATCATTCAGTGGGTGTGTTTCTAGTTGGATCCTTCAGATACAAATTCTTGGCCCTATGCTATTTAATATTTTTATGAATGAGCTGGAAGAAAACAAAATCATTACTAATTGTTTGCAGATAACACAGATTGGGGCAAGTGGTAAATGAAGAGGACAGGTCGTGAATAGAGAGCGGTCTGGATCACTTAGTGAACTGGATGCAATATGCGTTTTGGTGTGGCCAAATATAAGATCATACATCCAGGAACAAATAATGTAGAAATTACTTACAGGATTGGGCCGTCACGGAGGATAATCAGCTGAACATGTGCTCCTAGTGCAATGCTGTGGTTAAATGGGCTAATGTGATCTTTGGATGTATAAACGGGAATAGATCAAGTAGGGATAGGGAGGTTATATTAGCTCTACTTGGCAAATGCTATTGGAATATTATGTCCAGTTCTGTTGTCCACACTTCAAGAAGGAGGTTTAAAAATTGGGGTTGGTTCAGAGAAATTCCCCAAGAATGATTAAAGGGTTAGAAAACATGCCTTGCATTAGTGTTCATAATTTGTTTTACCATAGTTCCTAGAGAGGGACTCAAATAATTCAATGTAAGGAAAAGTGTACAGGGTGTTTTGATCAAAACTGTACATTCCTATATGGGGAACAAAAACTTGATAAAGGGCTCTTCAATCTAGCAGACAAAAGTACAATAAAATTCTATGGCTGGGAAGTTGAAGGTAGAAATTCAGACAAGAAATTTGGCACAATTTATTTAAATACAGTGAAGGTAATTAACCACTGGAACAACCTCCCAAGGATTGTAGTGGATTCTCCATCAGTGGAAATTGTTAAATCAAGACTGGATATTTTTCTAAAAGATATGCTGTAGTTCAAACAGAGCTATTGGACTTGAAACAGAAATTAATTCAAGGAAGTCCTCTGCCAGTGTTATGCAGAATGTCAGATTAGTCAATCACAATCCCTTCTGACCCTAAAAATCTTGGAATTTATTAACTAAAACTTCACAAGGAATCTCATTTAAAGAAGACAATTATCCCTAATGTCAGGGGTTGAGAGTTCTAGAATGACAGACAAAACCCCAATATCTAAAAAGAAGAGTTGAGGAAAAAACTATATTAGCTTTGCTCACTCTGAAATGTTCATGACATTTTATTTCAGATCTCAGCAGATTTACACAATTTGTTAATTTCCTTCAATCTTGCAAAATTATCATTGAATTAATTTAATCTGTGCACACCAAAAAAATTATCCATTCTTGTTTTTTTTTTTTAAACACTAAGGGCTGGTCCACACTAACCCCCCAGTTCGAACTAAGATACATAACTTCAGCTACGTGAATAACATAGTTGAAGTCGAAGTATCTTAGTTCGAACTACAAGGTACTTGCTGCGGGTCCACACGTGGCAGGCAGGCTCCCCCGTTGACTCCGCATACTCCTCTTGCGGAGCAGGAGTACTAGTGTCGACGGCGAGCACTTCCGGGATCGATTTATCGTGTCTAGACTTAAAAAAATAAAAATCGATTTATCGTGTCTAGACAAGACACGATAAATCGATCCCAGAAGATTGATTGCTTACCGCCGAATAGGGTGACCAGACAGCAAGTGTGAAAAATCGGGACAGGGGGTGGAGGGTAATAGGATCCTATATAAGAAAAAGACCCAAAAATCAGGACTGTCCCTATAAAATCGGGACATCTGGTCACCCTACCGCCGAACCCGGAGGTAAGTATAGACGTACCCTTAGTCTTGCAAGTTTCTGATGCACTTGCATTTATGCAACCAAAGCAGCTTTCTATGCTGGTAAGACGCCAAGGAAGAAAGGCCTTGTTTTTTGCCTGCAAAGCTTTCTACCCCATGGAAAACCCAAGATATTTCAGTAATAATGGAAAATGTTTCACTTTTCTCCTGTCTAGAAAAGGCACAATTCCATGACTTTTCAGGGGTTCTGAATGAGACTTCTTCATGATGCCCAAGGAATAACTCATCAACGTGTTGTGTCCATTTACCCTAATTCCTATCTAGCAGTATTGTCCAACTCCTGATCGCACCATTTTGTTTTGCCTGCCCCTCCAGTTTCACAGTGCAGAGATGCAGTTGTCATTGTCAATTCTACTGTTTTCTAATAAACAGTGCTAAGGCATAGTTAATTTTTTGTTTATTTTTTTAAGTTCATAAATAGGTTTTCATATTTTGAGCAACTTTATAGACATTCAAAACCGTTTTCACTGCCAAGATTTACTTCTATAGCGCACGAACCAAATTTGTTAAGTAGAAATAAAATGATTTTGAAAGCTGCTGGGAAACGGGCCATATTTAATACAGTGCTACAAAATTTGTGGGAAGAAGAATGCCTGTTTTCTGTCAGAGGATGAGTGGCACTATATCACAAAATGAATGGATGATGTTTCCCAGGTACTTACCTATCATCATTTACTACCTATTTCAGTTTAGTTCTCAAACACATGGTTTTAAAACTTTTATTTTGCTTTTGGAGTTTTGAATATCAGCCACAGAAACCTCGTACTGTAACAAAGGGGTTGTTGAAGAAATGGGGTTTGATCAATTAACTGCCCTTTTCCTTTGGACTGTGAACTAACAATTTATGCCAAGGCATTGCAGCCTGATCTTCCTTCTAACTCTGACTCTAACGGAGATATATATATTTTACTTTGCTAAAGCACAAAGTAGGTTGTAAAAGTTGATGAACCTGAAGCAAAACATTTCAATGTTTCCAGTTCCGTTAGAAACAAATCCTGAGTGGAGTGCCTGTCTCAAGTAGTTAAGCTAATGCTGAGCAGATGAATGAATCCCCTCCCCCAGCCTTTGGTACTGATTATGGAGCCACTGCTAGACGAAGTGCAGTAGAACCTCAGAGTTATGAACACCTCCAGAACAGATGTTGTCCATACCTCTGAACAAAACGTTATGGTGGTTCTTTCAAAAGTTTACAACTGAATATTGACTTAATACAGCTTTGAAACTTTACTATGCAGAAGAAAAATGTGGCTTTCCCTTTTTATTTTGTAGTTTACGTTTAACACTGTACTGTACTTTTTTTCTTTCTCTTTCTTTCTTTCTTGTGTGTGTGTGTCTGATGCTTCTTGATTATGTACTTCCAGTTTCAAATGAGGTGCGTGGATGGCTGGTCAGTTCTAGGGTTACCATTCATCCGGATTCTCCCAGACATGTCCAGCTTTTTAGGTTAAAAATAGCGTTCGGGGGGGGATTTGTAAATATCTTAAAATGTCCGGCATTCTCCCCCCCTGCAGAGCACGGCGCGGGTGATAGGGCGGCTGTCTGGATTGAGCCACTGGCATGGTGCTCCAGCAGCCAGAGCCTCTCCTCCCCTTCTCCTCTCCTTTCCCCTGCAGCTTCAAATCACTGGCCAGGCAGCCTCCGGCAGCTCTAGAGCTCCTGCCGCCTCCTCCTCCTCCTCCCACTCCCCTGCTGCCCAGTGTGCTGCTCCCTGGGGAGAGAGGGGGCATGGCTGTTCTAACTTGCTTTTGCAGGGGGGAGAAAATCACCCCGCAGCAGGGAAAACAGAGAGTTTAGCTCCTGTCTGGAGCCCAGGTGTCCGTTTCCTCGCGGGGCGCTGGTCGTGCCCTCGCTGGAACGGAGCGGGGGCAAGGGGAGGGTGACTGCGGGGTACTTGACCAATGGAAAGGACGCCTGGCAGCAGTAGCCATGCCCAGGCTGGTGCTGGGCGCTGGGGGATAGATTTTGGGGAAGATTTAAAAAAAACAAAGCCCCAGACAGTTGATGGTTAGAGGCCTTGGGGGGTCCCCCCCATTAATGTCTTCTGAAGTCTCCCCACCCCCAGGCCCTCTGAGCAAGTTGTGGCTGTGTGCAGATGCTCCCTGGAGTGTGCTGCGGAGCAGCACGGTAAGGGATCCAGGGGGTTGGAGAAGGGGCAGGAGGGTTCTGGAGGGGGCAGTCAAGGGACAGGGAGTAGGAGGGGTTGGATGGGCATGGGAGTCCCGGGGGTCTGTCTGGGGGCGGGGATGTGGATAAGGGTCGGGGCAGTCAGGGGACAGGTAGGGGGTAAGGTCCTAGGGGGGCAGTTAGGGTGGGGGGGTCTCAGGAGGGGGCAGTCAGGGGACAAGGAGCAGGGAGGCTTAGGTAGGGGGTGGGGTCCTGGGGGGCAGTTAGGGGCAGGGGTCCCAGGCGGGGGCAGTCAGGGGACAAGGAGCGGGGGGGGGATTCTGAGGGGGGCAGTCAGGGAGCGGGAAGTGGGAGGGAGTGGATGGGGGCAGGGTGGGGGCGGGGCTAAGGCGGGGCTCTCCCCCCATCCTATTTTTTGATTGTTGAAATATGATAACCCTAGTCAGTTCGTAACTCTGGTGTTCGTAACTCTGAGGTTCTCCTGTAGCTTCCAAAAGCCTTTATGTGGTTCCTCACTTCCCAAAGGTGGAGAGGAGAATCTGATCACGAGTGCTCTGGCCTCACTCTGCCTAACTCAGTTCACCCAAACTCCACTGCCCCACAAGAGATGCAAGCACCCTGTGTGACCATTTCCAACATCCATTTGCCCACTTGAACAACTGATCTGCAGTGATGATTTTCTGGTGGAAAAACTGGATCAACTGCTAACTTAGCCTCTGACTCAGCAAGGTACTTAAGTATATGCATTACTTTAAGCACATGAGCAGTCCCATCTAAATCAATGTGGCGGCTCATGTGGTTAAACTTCATAGATTTTCATATCAGAAGGGATTTCTATGATCATCTCATCTAACCTCCTGCATAACAAGCAAGGACTATAAATATCACCCAGCAATTCCTGCATCAACTCCACAACTTTTGGCTGAGCTACAGCATATCTTTTAGAAAGACATCTAAAACGTATTTGAAGAGGTCATGTTATGGAGAATCCACCACATCCCTAAGTAAAGTTGTGAACTTGCTTAAGTACATTGCTGAAAGAAGGGCGGTAACTGAGCTTTTAAATCACTTAGCTGCTTTAAAAATCCCATATTCAAATACTGCAGTTTTACAGTAAATCTCCTATCTCAGATCACGTATCTTTAAAAGAAAGATTAAAAAAATCTGTTGGAAAAAAACAGTTCATTTATAGGTTCTATTATGTGCAAACTAGTAATTAAACACAATGTTCTCTTCCTATGGACAAGCATTCTCCTGATTCTTACATGGAAGAGAACTACAAGAATTCTAGGTACTGCTTCATTACTCCACAAGAAGCCTCAGCAATGCCAAACTTACTGCAAAATTCTAACCTTGGACACATGTGGGCAGCTCTCATTAAAGTCAATGGCAGCTGCCTGTATGAATCCAAGGGCAGACTATGGCCCTAATGTGACCTTAATGCTCACAAGATTTTGTCAACAACTCTGCTAAGTTTATGACAAGCACTTACCATTCTCTACAACCTTTTGCAAACAAAGTCATTATGTTTTACCAGCAAACAAAGAATAAATGATTAACCAGACTTAAATTTACCCCAAGGAAGTTTCTCGGGCTCAGATTATCAGCCAGCATCAAGTCAGACTCTAAATTTGGAATGCAAATTGTGTGCACAAATGAGGCAGTCAACCAACCAACTGTCCTATTTGTATATGCTAATACTCCCTTTTCCATTTCAAATACACATATACTTTTTTGGATGCAAGTTTAGAAGCTGTTACTAAAAATTTGCCCCAATTTATTTATCAGGATATTTGTTACTATCTTTCTGAAGTTTTAAAGCACTCTCTTGATCTGCCTGAGTGATACCAACTACTTTTAATTATAGGTAAGCTGTTATTGGAACTGCACACTGGATAAGAGCACTTTATATTCCACTAAAAGACAGGCAGTGAAGTCTTATGAACATAAAGTACTTAAACTCAGATACAGAAACCCCTTCTCTGAAGTTAATGTTGTAATAATGCAGGGTTCGGCAACCTTTCAGGAGTGGTGTGCAGTCTCTTCATTAATTCACTCTTGATTTAAGATTTCGCATGCCAGTAATACATTTTAACGTTTTTAGAAGGTCTCTTTCTATAGATCTATAATATATAAGTAAACTATTGTTGTATGTAAAGTAAATAAGGTTTTTAAAATGTTTAAGAAGTTTCATTTAAAATGAAATTAAAATGCAGAGCCCCCCAGACCGGTGGCCAGGACCCAGGCAGTGTGAGTGCCACTGAAAATCAGCTTGCGTGCCGTCTTTGGCACGCATGCCAGAGGTTGCCGACCGCTGTAATAATGTAATAGATTGTCCGTGCTCTCTCTTATTCCATGTGTCACTTTTCAGTGCCATTTCTGCTGCTGTACAGCACTCTGTTGAATAAATTGCAGGGTATATAATGGATGTCTAGTTCTTCTAGTTACTTTGCAACATTTTTTGTGGAAAGATTTCAAAGATGTAATTGCAGAAGGTTAAAGATGTTTAATAGCTTTTTTTAAAGTTCCTGTGTTGCATGAGAAAAAAAACTGATGTACATACATCATACTGCAGAATCTTGGTAACTTTACTTCCAAGAAAAACAGAACTACTGTGCTTCCCAAGAATTATAGTACTGTAGACATAAAGGGCATTGTATTGTTAAGCATTTCACTGATTAGAATATGACATATCAGTTTAGCTGTATTTGTGCTCATGTTTGTATTATTTCTATAGAACCAAAGTAATTCTTGGTGCTTATAAACATATAGGTCATAGAATATCAGGGTTGGAAGGGACCACAGGAGATCATCTAGTCCAACCCCCTGCTCAAAGCAGGACCAATCCCCAGACAAATTTTTGCCCCAGATCCCTAAATGGCTCCCTCAAGGATTGAACTCACAACCCTGGGTTTAGCAGGCCAATGCTCAAACCACTGAGTGGTTTTGTACCATTTATGTATGTACCTTATCCATAATGGCACTGGAGTTAGGAACCAGAGTGCTAGAGTTGATAGATTATAAAGGCTGATGCAATGCCAACTGAACGTCTCCCACTTTCCAGATGAATTGGTAGATACCTAGGGAGGTCTACACATGAGCAAGGATCATCAGAGGGAACCTCCTAGCTCACAATCTTTTGTTAAAATACAGAGACCACACAGCATCATAAAACTCTTAACCAAAATACTTGGGGTTTTATTAACACTGACATCACGGTGTTTATTAGAGTGAACTGGTGAATGTACAGTGGGGATTTTTGTGTTATGCAATGCAACATCCTACATAAAAGATGGATCCAGAGTTTGGGGTTGGACTTACTATCCTGAATTATGGATCCAGATACAAACTTTAGGACTGGTCCAAGGGCTAAACTAATATCCCAGATCCATACATACCTGAACTTTAAGATTGGATCAAGAAGTTTGCGGCTTGGGCCATTTTCTGAGTCCAGATTGCCCCTTCACTTGGAAACACCAGTGGAAAGAACTTGAGGGTACTAGAAATTCCTCAAGGCTCTCTTCCTGGCTGTACCCCATGGAAGGCTCTCTGCACAGTCCCAAGCAGTTGGGGAACAATGTCAGAGACATTTGCCCCTTTCCACGCGGCAAAAGGACATATCCTTGATATCAGCCTGCATACCCCGACATCTCTCTCCATCCTGGCTCACCAAGTCACCCCCTTTTCATCATTCAAATTCCTCCTCAGTGATCACCTTTTTCCAGGAAGTAAGTCATCCTCTTAAAACAAACAAAAGTACTCCATGGTTTTCCTCCTTTGGCCTTCCCAGTACACCTGGTCCCTTCTGTGTTTGTCTGTTAGACTGTAAGCTCCTTCAGGCAGGGACAGTCTTCATTTTGTGTTTTCATTTTTGCTCCTGGTGTAAAATCTTGACCCTACTGAAGTCAATGGCCAAACTCCTTGGATTTGAATACAGGATTATGTAGGAAGAAGTGCCAGGTCCTTAGTTAACTTCAACTAGCTTAAAATAAAGACATTGCCTCAGTTTACTTAATACTAATACTAATGTTCTTCAATGGGACTTTTGCCTGAGTAAGAACTACACAAGTAGGAACAATGTGCTCAGGAGAGATTTCTTGGAGTCCTGAGCTTTCAGGAATAGGAACGTAACTCATAATATAATGTAATGAGCTAGACTCATACCAGAAAGTTGTTCTGTTTATAAGTCTCTATGACAAGTGAACGTAACCCTTGACAAATAGATTTGCCATCGCCTGGTGTCACATTCTTGGGTGCAATCCAGACCAGTGAGGGGCTATGTCACCACCTGCCTTGTGACCTTGGTGCCTCACCATGCTTTGCTGCTGTAGCTCACAAACAGCATGCAGGTCACACCCTGAGCGTCTGTGTATAGCTGCAGTCCTGGTCCAGGAACTCTGATCCCAGAAGCCTCTCAGCAACACACCAGCAATTCACTGGCTTCCAGCAGCCCTGGTTACTAATTTCAGGGTGACACCATCACGCTCCCAGTCCCAATTTCTCCCCAAAATGTGTGTTCTCCAGAATCCAGCCTTCTCCTGGACAGTTCAGATATTATAGGTCCATTGCTCCTGTAAGGGGTCAATACCTAACAGCCTGCTACTTTAAATGGAGTTACCAAACAGCTCAATTTAAACACAACACTGGGTTAGTTTGAATTAAAAATAAAAAGTTTATTTAGTTACATAGCGAGATTATAAAGTATTAAAATCAGAAACCGTTACAAGAGGAAAAGATAAAATGCCTTCTAGAAGCTAAAATTTAAAAAGCTAGATTTGGTTCCATTTAAAATCCTTACAACAGGTTCCCAGCAACATTGCTGACCAAATGTTCATGTCAGGATCCCTCCCAAAGTCAAAACATTCATTCCTTTGTCTTCTTAAGTGAAAAGAGAGAGCGAGAGAGAAAAAGATAACCTGGAGTGTTTTTGACCCTTTGAAATGTGTTTTCCTGAGGGTCACCCCTTGATAAAGCTCCTTCCAGCTGTGAGGATGGAGACACGGTGTCTCTGGTGAAAGAGGTTCCTTGTTGTCTGCTAAAAGGCAGATCAATCTGTTTCTGCCCCCCCACCCTTCACTACCAAAGAATGGCCACTTGCCAATCAGGCTAGAGGCATTAGCTTGTCTTTTGGGCTTTGAGGAACCAGTTTAGCCCCTCTTGCTGTTCTGAGGACCCTGTTTACAACTTATATGTAAACTGAAGTAAATACATTTGTTTGTTTAGGACAGACCTGTTTAACAACTTCTGCCTAGTCAGGGCTATGTGGATTTGAACATGTGCTAACATCATCATCAAAGGGGAATTCATAACTTTACTTATAATGTGACAGGTTTCAGAGTGTTAGTCTGTATCAGCAAAAACAACGAGGAGTCCCTGTGGCACCTTAGAGACTAACAAATGTATTAGGGCATAAGCTTTCGTGGACTATAACCCACTTCATCAGATGCATGGAGTGGAAAATACAGTAGGCAGGTATAAATACACAGCACATGAGAAGATGGGAGTTGCCTTACCAAGTGGGGAGGTCAGTGCTAACAAGGCCTTCTTCCCATGGGTCCAGATGACGATGTCATCAGTGTAGTGCAAGTAGAGTAGTGGTGCTAGGGAACGAGAGCTGAGGAAGCATTGTTCTAAGTCAGCCATAAAAATGTTGGCATACTGTGGGGCCATATGGGTACCCATAGGAGTGGCACTGACTTGAAGGTATGAATAGTCCCCAAATCTGGACCCATGGGAAGGAGGCCCTTGAATTCCACCAGGATTTCAACAATTTCCACCCCACCATCAACCTCAGCCTGGACCAGTCCACACAAGAAATCCACTTCCTGGACACTACTGTGCAAATAAGCGATGGTCACATAAACACCACCCTATACTGGAAACCTACTGAATACTATACTTACTTTCATGCCTCCAGCTTTCATCTGAACCACATCACACAATCCATTGTCTACAGCCAAGCCCTAAGATACAACCACATTTCCTCCAATCCCTCAGACAGAGACAAACACCTACAGGATCTCTATCAAGCGTTCTTAAAACTACAATACCCACCTGGTGAAGTGAAGAAACAGATTGAAAGTCAGAAGGGTACCCAGAAGTCACCTATTACAGGATAGGCCCAACAAAAAAAGTATCAGAACGCCACTAAGCCATCACCTACAGCCCCCAGCTAAAACCTTTCCAGTGCATCATCAAGGATCTACAACCTATCCTGAAGGACGATCCCTCACTCTCACACACCTTGGGAGACAGGCCAGTCCTCACTTACAGACAGCCCCAGAACATGAAGCAAATACTCACCAGCAACTACATACCACACAACAAAAACACTAACCCAGGAACCAATCCCTGCAACAAACCACGTTGCCAACTCTGCCCGCATATCTAATCCAGGGACACCATCATAGGACCTAACCACATCAGCCACGCCATCAGGGGCTGGTTCACCTGCACATCTACCAATGTGATATATGCCATCATGTGCCAGCGATGCCCCTTTGCCATGTACATTGGCCAAACCTGACAGTCTCTACGCAAAAGAATAAATGGACACAAATCAGACATCAAGAATTGTGACACATTCAAAAACAAGTAGGAGAGCACTTCAATCTCCCTGGACACTCAATAACAGACTTAAAAGTGGCAATTCTTCAACAACAAAAACTTCAAAAACAGACTTCAACGAGAAACTGCAGAACTGGAATTAATTTGCAAACCATCACATTAGGCCTGAATAACGACTGGGAGTGGTAAGGGTCACTACAAAAAATAATTTTCCCGGTGTTGATATTCACCCCTTCTTGTCAACTGTTGGAAATGGGCCACATCCACCCTAATTGAATTGGCCTTGTTAGCACTGACCCCCCACTCAGTAAGGCAACTGCCATCTTTTCATGTGCTGTGTGTTTATACCTGCCTATTGTATTTTCCACTACATGCATCTGATGAAGTGGGTTATAGCCCAAGAAAGCTTATGCCCTAATAAATTTTTTAGTCTCTAAGGTGCCACAAGGACTCTTTGTTGTTTTTACTTATAATGTTGCTACATACATTTCACTATGATACTATTGACTATACGACTATAGGGTACGACTATAGGGTGCTTTCAGTCACACCTGGTTAATGTTAGCATTTTAAAAACTAGCTGATAATGCATTGTATGAATTGATAGAATGCTGGCTATTAAGTTTTATCTAATTTAACCCCATTGCACCAAAAAAAACAACTTGTTTCCATGTATGCAGTGTTGTTGTAGCTATGCTGGTCCCACATATTAGAGAGACAAGGTGGCTGAGGTAATATCTTTTATTGGACCAACTTCTGCTGGTGAGAAAGACAAGCTTTTGTGCTTCCACAAAGCTTTTCTTCAGGTCATTGGTTTTCCTGCTCATATATTTGAAACCTCATTAAGTAGATCATGTAATTTAAAAGGAAAGGGGAACAATCCAAGTATAGGAAATAACATGCCTTTATTCTACTCACAAAACTACTTGTTCCTAAATTCAAAGGCTCTCATTACTTTTAAATCATCTTAATAGAGGGATAAATAAACTTGATTACTGTATTCTAGTTATGGGGAGTCCATGATCTGCCTTGGCAGCTTCTCTTAATTGCCTAATATTTCTTATACTTCTAATGTATTTCATCATATTTATATTATCCATGGTGCAGCATTCATTCACTGGATGGAAGATAATTTATTTGTCTTTTTTAATCACATCTTTGTAGACAAGTCTCCCTTTCAATTTCTTTTCTCTAGCTGAGCATTTATTTTAACCTTTCTCCTCACATCCTATTTTTCAAACAAGTTATGTTATTGCTCTCTCCTGAACTTTGTCTTTTCTTCTTTTTTTTAAGTAGCCCCTAAAACAATTACTCATTAGCTTTTTTTGAGATAGCTTCATTTTATTCAATTGTTTAGCCTTTGCTGTGGCTCTGAGGGTTAATATTTCCTGTAAGATAAATTACAAAGTATGGTAACTATCAAAATTCCTCGTGCTCTGTTTTTCCATCACTCAAAAACAGTCTTTGAGAGCCTAATAATGTCACAATTTTGCATCATCTTATTTTACTTCATTATTATATAAAAATATGTTGCAAAACATATTCATTTTGCAGTGTGGTATTTCAGTATAATGACATTGTGCTGGTTTGAGATGACTTTCAAAGCAATTCTGTTTGCAACATATAAGGCCACCCATTGAAAGCAAAAGGATTATACACATTTCAGGATGGGCATAGTTTTTCTGCTGCCTAGTTAATATTCACTGTATTTTATTTGGTGAATTTTATTATTCCTTTGCCTGTGAATAACTGTGTTTTGGATCAGATTTTAAAGAGTTCAGGACATTTCTCCAAAATTCTATCCTATTTGAAGAATCCATAAGTATTCTTAGTATTATCTGAATTTGATTAACTTTTCCTTTGACTTCACTACTATTCAATATTTTTATAATCATAGAGGATGAAGAATGTACCCTGTTGAACCTTACTGAACACATCGTAGACATTGAACGATACTCAGTGTTCAGTTTATTTTTAGCTAATCATTCATCCATCAAATACAAATCTCGCCAATTTCCCTGAGACTTGTGCAAAATTCTATAAATTGCCTTACCAAAAGCTGAGATACAAGTCATTGCATTTTCCTTTATCCACCAAGGATCAAGTTCAGGAAAGCATCCCTATCGATGGAACTTAAACACATGGTTAAAGTTAAGCACACACTTAAATGCCTTCCTGAATAGGACAGATTTAAGCACACTCTTAAGCGATTTCCTGAAATGAGGCCTAAGCTGGCTATAATAAAAAGAAAGAAAATAAGGCCCTGAACCTAAAAGCACTTCAGCTCTTAACTAATATACAAGAGAATTTAAATGGTTGACTATTACTTCTTCAGTAGGACTACTCACATGTGTAAGGATTTGCATCATTGAGGACTAAAGTTCACCTTATTTATCACATGATGCCTGTTTATCACATTAAGGATTATGATTAATATTTTCCTTCAGGTGCTTATAAACAGACTGATTTTATTACATGTTCTGCTAAAAAGTCATAGTAAGTCACATGTAGAAGAACCGCTGAGAGTTATATTGAGCATTTGGATTTTGGCCCTCCCCTCAGAGTCTGAGAGGAGCAGAGATCTCCCTTCCCTGAGGTCTCTGAGACTAGGCTCAGCTAGCCCTGTTCCTTTCTCCCCTAGAACTTCCTTCCTATGCCTCTTTATCACTCTTGAGCGGATGGGCTAATTTGCTGGTTGGCTCTTCCAACCTGCCAGCCTGATTAAAGGCAATTAGATAATCAGCTTTCTTGAGGAGTGTGGGGGAGCTGATGGATGTCATTGATCAGAGTGCAGGCTCGCCTATTAACTCCCTGTACTCTGTCACAGGCTTGCTCCTCAGCAGGGAACCAATACTTCGCTATAATCCTTTACTGGGCATAGCAATATTCCTTCCCCTGTGCCAACAGATCTCCACTGGCCAGCACATATAGGGCAGAGTCACCCTCCCCACCTAGATGGGAAGTCCCCACTGACTGCTGAGGATTTCACTACCCTCCCCAAATGATCCTTCCCCTATCTGCATGCTTGTGTCATAGGAGATAGACGGGAGAATACAGAACATGCAACCTCTACTCTCCCCTCTCTCTTTACCTAAGGCTTGGGAGCCCATACACAGCTTCACAAGGGTGTGGTGGGTTGTTCCCCCCACTTATTCCGCTGCTTAGCAGGCCCAGTCTGGCCCTGAATGCTGATATATGGTTGACTTTTATTCTGATCAGCCTAAGAGATCTTAATTTGCTTCAGCCACAGGTTAAGTATTGGCACGTCTCTTTATTCTTAATGTTTACCTAGTTATTCTGTCCTCAGTTGCCCCTGCCTCACAGAAACTCCTTGTACTTGGCACATTGCCACATGATGCCTGCTACAACAGGTTTCCCTCCTATGGAATCCTTCAATTCCAAGCATTTCATAACAAGATTGAGGTCATGATCTAGCCACCATCTAGTTTTTCTTCCCCTAAGGGGACTAATATGTCTAATTTAGTTAAAGTAAACCAAAGCTTTCTTTGTAAAGGTCAGAGTCAGCATCAGAACAGATTGCAGCCATCCTGGCTATGCAGAATGGGAACCAGAACCCCATCCCATCCATCCAGAAGGAAATGAGGACATTCTGGGGGTCTAGAGGAGTAAGGATGGATTTATGACTTATAAGGGGAAGAATTTTCACACACTGAGAGGGTCCAAAAGGTGAAATGTGTTTAGCACATGAAAGTATGGAGGCGGCAGGAATAACCATATACTGTGGAGGCAGAAAGTGTAGGTGGTTTCAGACCTTAATTGGAAAGAAGGTGTTCAGAGAATTGGGGATAAAAATTGGACTGCTTGAATTTTAGCATCAAGCAAAGGGTCAGAACAGAATTGGTTAATGGGCAAGGAGGGCATTGTGTTTGTGTGTAAAAATATGAAGCATTACAATAATGAAAACAGAAAGTCCCATAAATCTGAGTTCACGTGTGTGGGCCCCAAAGCTGTGGAAACAATGTATTTCCACAGCCTGGGCAGCCAAACTGGCAGAGCATCAGTGCAGGGAGACTCCACGTCTCCATGGACACAACAGAGGAGACCTTCAGCATGGTTTCCATGGGGGTGATTTAAATGTGGGCGTGTTAGAGGTGAGGCCAGTGGGTTCATGTGGAGCCTGTATTACCTTGGACAAAAAAAGGTCAGAGAGGAGCAGTGTGATATTTGCTTATATCCACCAGATTCAGAAGCAGGGCAGGTGGCTGGGCTTTGCTCCCATTTTAAGGGCCAGGAGCCCATTCTCCAGCTCCTTTGGAACTTCACATAACCAAGACCCTTTTCCTCAGGCTTTGCTTTCTTGTCAAAGATCAGACCCTTTACAATTACAATAAGGATATGTAGATATAGAAGTAGTTCAAATGTATCAATGACAGTTCCAAATCAGCCAGGCAGGATGGAATTAGCAAACAAGCTTGCCATACTACTGACAAATATATATCTTTTTTAAAATCATGAACTAGGAAGGTAATGAAGGACCCGAGAAAAGCAAACATAATACTGATTTTTTTTAATAAAAGGATGCAATTGAATGAATGGCTGATAACTGACATCACTAAGTTCTAATCCTACTAAAGCAGAACATGCATTAAAAGGAAACAAACAACATTAACTCTTGATTGCCTTTTTGACAGAATTGCACAACTAGTGGATGAAGGGAATACAGTAGATGTTACATAACTGGATTTCAGAAAAGCTTTGGATACTGTCACATTAAATCATACTTGAAAATTTAATTCTAATAGGAAGATAGTTGTGTGGACTGAAAACTGGCTGAAAAAACAAAATTGTGTCAAGATTGGGGTCAGGTGTCTTCTATGCTGGCTGTACATTTTGGGAAACATATTTAACATTTTCATTAATGATGTGGAAGGCAGCACATTAATGAAATCTGCACATTACAAAGAGCTGTAAATGCTAGTCAGGACAGAAAAATACCGGTAATAAAAGAGGCCAAGAGAGGAATTGGAAACGTGGTTGTAAAACAACAAAATGAAATTCCTTCTCAACATTGCAGGTTAGCACAACTGTGAGAAAAATGATTCACAATATACCTATACTCGGTGGGATAGAATCAGTCACTCTGAGATAGGGGGTCAGAGAGAGAAGTAAGACAGGAATTCACAATGTGATATGGCTAAAAAAGGTCAATGCAATTTTGGACTGAATACACAGAGACACCATGTCTCAGGGCACAGAGAGAGCAGCACATTTAATGATGCCGGTGCAATCAAACCTGGGATACTCTATTCAGTACTAGCCACCATGTAGCCATACCGATATGGACAAAGCAGAGGGGAGCAACAAGAATGATTTAGGAGAAAAAAAATTAAACTACGTAGATATAGCTTGATGGAGATATAGGTCTATAAATATTTGAAAGATATAAACACAAACGAAGAAAAGTTATTTAGTATGATACCCTGACATTAATGGAATAAAATGAAGAACGGAAAAATTTAAGATGAATATCAGGATAAACTTCCTGGCAGTGAAATGCATTAGGCTGCAGAACAATATCCCTGGGGAGGTGGTGGAATCCACATAGCTTAAAACTAGACTAGACAATACTCAAAATGTAGTTTGGTGAATACTCCTGCACTGGCCTGGGAAATAGCTGACTGACCCAATGTATATGACAGGAATATATAGTTCCCAGACTATACAGTATATAAAAATGATCATGTTACTATGATCGGGTAAATGAACCAATAAAGATATCTGTCTCCATTTTCACAAATGCTAGCAAATAAAAATAGTTGTGCAACTGGAGAATAACCAGGTTCCAAAAAAGTTTTCACTTAGGTGGTCATATTTTACCCTTAGATATTCACCTGGAACTTCCAAAGGGTTGTGAATGAATGTATTACTCCTGAGGGAATTCTGCACCAAAAAATTAAAAAGCCTGCATATAATATTTCAAAATTCTGCAAAATTCTGCACGTTATTTGCCAAAATAACAATATAATCACACCAATTCCAATTATTTTGGTAATTTATTTCAAAATACCTGTCAACAAGTATATCTGCAACAATACAGACAAAAAAAGATTCCGGAAATGTTTTTTTGATAAAATAGATTCCTTACGAGGCATATTAATACAGAACTTTGAGTAATAATTCATTTAAACTACAATACAGAAATGTATTTCCCAAACCCCTCAGAAGCAGTGCAAAGGATTGGGGGAATCAGGGGTAATGGAGGAGCTGAGAGAGAGACGTTATTGCTGGGAAGGAACCTGGAAGTGATCCTGGAGGGTTGTTGGGTGTGAGTAGAAAAGTATGGAACAGGTTTTTTTGTGGGGACGAGGAGGAGGGAATGTTAGGGAGTTGGGGAGCCTCTCCCACACAGACCCTGATTGACCCCTAGCCTCTCCCATTCAGTCAGGTACATCTGCACCTGTCCCCGGGTGTCCCTGCACCTCTCCTCCCCCCTGTCCCCATGTGGTCCATGCAGCCCCATTCCCATTCAGCCCTACTAGCTCCTGAACCCAAGCCACATTCTGTCCCCCCACTAGCCTTTCTGAACCCCAGTCTGTGATCCTCCAGCAGCCCTGTGTATCCCACTCTGTCCCTCCCGTGCCTCCTCATCTGGGCCCACTGTGAGGAATGCAACCTCTCCACCAGCTGGCTACCCTTTCTTCTGGTGCCACAGCAACCCCTGGTGGGCAAAGGGTGTAACTACAGTGCCTCTCCAGCAGAATCTATAATTGGGGAGGGGGAATCTCTGGGAGACAAATTCAGCAAATGCGCAGTGGTGCAGAATTCCCCCAGGAGTAATGTATCCCAGCAAAACTTGACCCATAGTTTCTAAGGTACTATTTGTTCATGTTTTAGGGGAGGACTGAGCATATGGGGCTTTGGATGAAGTAGGCAGTGCTGTGCTCTGCTGATTTGAATTACTACGGGGTAAATTAATTAATTTTATTGCAAGATGTTGCCAAGTCCTATGTGGGCTGTGAGTTTACATAATTTTCATGGTATCTAGAGTTTTCATATAGGTGTGTCTGTGTGTTTATAATCTAAATAGATGTTTGTAATAAAGTAGATGGGAAAATATCTTTTATTTTAAATTTGGCAGTATCCCTTTACATATTTCTTCTTAATAACGTGCCAGAACTTTTAAGAAGCATCATGATACTCATTCCTTTCTGCAAACACAGTTTTCTTTGTAAACAGAACATTTTAAGTCTACTGCCAAACTCGCCCCTTGGTTAACACCCATTCAAATCCCACCAACGTCAATGAGAGTGCACAGGGGTAACCGTAGACAGAATTTGAACATTAGCATTTGGCTTTAATTCATCAGAAAATTCTTATATTAATGTAATGTATATTATTGTACTAGTCTTTGTTTTATTAAACAAATTCAGAATGGCTCAATAAAAGTTACAAAGTAAACTAAAAAGCAACAGAGGGTCCTGTGGCACCTTTGAGACTAACAGAAGTATTCGGAGCATAAGCTTTCGTGGGTAAGAACCTCACTTCTTCAGATGCAAGTAATGGAAATCTCCAGAGGCAGGTATAAATCAGTATGGAGATAACGAGGTTAGTTCAATCAGGGAGGGTGAGGTGCTCTGCTAGCAGTTGAGGTGTGAACACATCTTCATCATCTGGACCCATGAACATCTTCACATTTTTTTGACATCTTCATCATCTGGACCCATGGGAAGGAGACCCTGGAAGAATTCCACCATGATTTCAACAGTTTCCACCCCACCATCAACCTCAGCCTGGACCAATCTACACGGGAGGTCCACTTCCTAGACACCACCGTACAAATAAGCGATGGCCACATTAACACCACCCTATACCGAAAACCCACCAACCGCTATGCCTACCTTCATGCCTCCAGCTTCCACCCCGGTCACACCACACGATCCATCGTCTACAGCCAAGCACTGAGGTACAATCGCATCTGCTCCAACCCCTCAGACAGAGACCAACACCTACAAGATCTTCACCAAGCATTCTCAAAACTACGATACCCACACAAGGAAATAAAGAAACAAATCAAAAGAGCCAGACATGTACCCAGAAGCCTCCTGCTACAAGACAGGCCCAGAAGAGAAACCAACAGAACTCCACTGGCCATCACCTACAGTCCTCAGCTTAAACCTCTCCAACGCATCATCAGTGATCTACAACCCATCCTGGACAATGATCCCTCACTTTCACAGACCTTGGGAGGCAGGCCAGTCCTCGCCCACAGACAACCTGCCAACCTTAAGCATATTCTCACCAGCAACCACGCACCGCACCATAACAACTCTAACTCAGGAACCAACTCATGCAACAAACCTTGATGCCAACTCTGCCCACATATCTACACCAGCAACACCATCACAGGACCTAACCAGATCAGCTACAACATCACCGGCTCATTCACCTGCACGTCCACCAATGTTATATATGCCATCATATGCCAGCAATGCCCCTCTGCTATGTACATTGGCCAAACTGGACAGTCACTACGCAAGCGAATAAATGGACACAAGTCAGATATCAGGAATGGCAATATACAAAAACCTGTAGGAGAACACTTCAACCTCCCTGGCCACACAATAGCAGATGTAAAGGTAGCCATCTTACAGCAAAAAAACTTCAGGACCAGTCTCCAAAGAGAAACTGCTAAGCTCCAGTTCATTTGCAAATTTGACACCATCAGATCAGGATTAAACAAAGACTGTGAATGGCTATCCAACTACAGAAGCAGTTTCTCCTCCCTTGGTGTTCACACCTCAACTGCTAGCAGAGCACCTCACCCTCCCTGATTGAACTAACCTCGTTATCTCCATACTGATTTATACCTGCCTCTGGAGATTTCCATTACTTGCATCTGAAGAAGTGAGGTTCTTACCCACGAAAGCTTATGCTCCCAATACTTCTGTTAGTCTCAAAGGTGCCACAGGACCCTCTGTTGCTTTTTACAGATTCAGACTAACACGGCTACCCCTCTGATGAAAGTTAACTAATTTATACTTGCTGAATACACTTCATTCTGATTTGCTCTTTGAACTAATTGCAAAGAAATAAAACCTACCTTAAGTCCTCTAAACTTAACTGCCCGGAGCAAAGTTGTTTTTCTGCTGTTTACATCACAAAGCAACAAAAGTTAATATCACCTACTAACTAATCTTTCTAATGTGGAAAATGTTGCTTTCCGAAATTAGGTTGTTTATTCAGGTTTAGTCACAAAAAGCTCATATTGGCTTGAAAAACTGATCAGATTTGGCAAAATATTTGAAAAGGAATTTAGTAACCATCTTGAAACAACACGGCATAGAGAACAAGCCATATAACAGAAATATTTATTCATATAATAAAGATATCTAACATGTAACAGCTGTTCATTCTGAGGACAGTCAGAGGTCAGAGTTTGATTGTAATAACTTTAAAACCATCCTACTGAACACTGAGGTGCAGAGACAGCTTTATGGTGCTGTGGAAAACGTAACTGTGAGAAAGGGCTAATAAATCCAAGGAACCCAGGAAGCTTATTTGTACAAGGGAGGCTTTGCTAGTGCTGCTATTAAGGATGCATCATGGTTTTCCCTGTTCTGTGGCTTATATTTCCAGTATACCATGCAAAACTTTATTCAGCTAAAGAAGTATGGGTATCAAAATCAAAAAGGAATATGAATGCTCATCAACTGAAAGACATCCTTGCATTGTTTTGTCCTCAAATAGACATGTAACAAGTGATCTATTTTCCAGTGTATTAAATTTCCTTAACTTTTGTAAGGGAAATCTGTGCAAAGGGCCAGTATAAGCTAAAATGTTGTGGGTTTACATGGGATTTAAGTGATAATTAAGCTCTCTTTACAAGAGAGAATTTTACCCTAATTGAGTGCTGTATACAATTACACATAATTAAATAAACTAGGAGTATTAAATTTGTGACACTCAGGAATGAGAAACAATATTCCCAGAGCATGCTGAACATAGATAAGAGGGCTACCCACAGTTTAAATTATTCTTGAGCTAAACATACCGTAGGCCCTACTATTGGGACTACCATGGGTCTAGGTGAATGCTTGCATAGAAAGGTAGAGCTACTAATTCAGGGTCAAATCTTGCACTCCTTGCTCACTCAAAGCTCCTTTCACTTCACTGGTTGTTCTGCTTTAGTAAGGCTGCAATCCCTGCTAAGCCAGCAAAATACCAGAGGCTATTTCTTACCAAATCCATGCATTCACAGTAGCATACAACTAGCCTTCAACGAATATTTTTTTCACAACCCAACATGAGCATCCAACTAATGCACTAGACAAACACCTTTCTTCGCACACTGGGAATTATTGCACATATTTAGAGTAAAAGTCACACAGGATTTCAGTACCTTGCAAACTCACAGGACGGTTCAAGTTCATGCAGGGGGTAGCAATTTTATTGTTCTGGCTCATGGTCCATGTGGTCTGATAATACCAGCATCTTTACCATCTCCCCCCCCCTTCCTTTCAGAAACCACCTCATATACACTATATACCCAGAGGGATCACATTTCTGTTTACTTCCAGCAACAGCCCTGATATTACCATAGTCTTTATTCAGCACTCACTGCTCTTCTTTACACAAATGTTCAGAGAGAAAAAGCCAAAAAAGTTAGCTGCAGATAGTGCACTGATATCTTAAAAAGGTCCACGGGCATATACTTGGGGTCCATGGCAGAAGATCACTCATAAGAGTGCTTTTCTCATCGTGATGTTACTTGAGTAATCTGTACGAATGAATCTACAGTGAGGGGCAGAGCACAACTTGATAAGGAATGTGTTAATACTAATTTTGGCTCCCCTCACCCAGGTTTATGGGTAGGTAGTTTAACCAACCACTGGAGAAGTGAAAAGCACTAATACAAACTTATGATTTCAGGTTTGTTTACCTATGCTCTGACCATCTAATAAACCATTTCTGAATGAAAATAAGAACATCACAACAAATACAATGGACAGACAAGGAAGATTGGAAATGCAAAAAAAGACTTGGTAAATAAACACTGTAAGAGAAGAAAAATTACATTAGAGAAAAAGAATGTAAAATAGCTACAATATTAGGATGTTAAATTTGGAGGAGTTTGGAATAAAGAATAACAAAACAGATAATTGATTAACTTCAGTGGGATTAAAGGGGAATTTTCAAAGTTACTATAACTCACAAAATCATTAGGAAAAAAATCAGCTTTTGGTTTGTATTTGTCATTATCTTCCTTTTTAAAAAACTGGGTTTGTAATATTTTTTTTCCCTAAGAACTTTTCTATTAAATTTAGTAGAATGGCTGAGTGGCAACATTGTGACCTTCAAAGGTGTTTTGGAGTGAAGGTAAATTCTCAAGTTACCCTCATTGCACCTATCTGCTCCATCCTGGGGAAGACTCAAAACTGCTGACTGGCCCAGCATGGAAAACCATTCTCTGTATACCATTTCCCGTGTGACTGTTTTTCACCTGGGCATGCACCAGTGATCATACACAGAGATACTGCCCTCGATTTGTTTAAGGAGGCTTGCACAGCACTACAAGCAGCTTGAGAATGTTATTTAAACTGTGATGTGACCCTCACTTTCTAAAATAAATAGCGGTTTAAAGATAAATATCAGTTACAAGCTAATAGTGTGCATGGAAGGATGCCACTCTGAAGGCATTTGTAGGACACATTTTAAGCCAAAACACACACATTTTGTAGATCACAATGTTTAAGATCGTTTAATGTAGATTTCTGTGCCAAAGTATTCAATAACAGGCTCATTATTATTTTCAGTGTGACTTTAGTGCTCATGCGAAGTGCCCAAGTGACAGCCCCCGCCCCCAAATTAAATCCAATATGTGGGCCTTGTCCTGCACTATTAGAGTCAATGGGAGCCAGATAAGGACCTTTAGCACAGAACAGATACAGTGCTTCAAGCTTCTCTCCATGATGCTCCACCAACGTGCTATGAACCTGACCCTGAGGGACCACATCTAGAAATAAGTGGATAGTTCACCCTCCAGGCCTATTCAGCCACAAGTCTTTCGGCTGAATATGTCAACAAGGCTGTCCTGGCAATTAGCCTCTATTAAATGAAATGCTAATGCTACTACATGATTTGTTGAGCTGTATGCAAGTTAGAAAAAATGTTACAGTAATTATACTCTGTCTTAGTTACTACAAAGGCTAAGTCTCCTACACTATCTTGGCACAATCAAACTTGGAAACTTTGAACAATTAACAGGTACCATATATAAGTGCTAAACAATAATCCAGTTTCCTAAAGGTCAGACTATTCCGGTAAATGGCCTGATTTCAGATTACCCTATAAACTAATAACCAATCTATGAAAGCCTTTTATGAAACAGCCCAATCTGGGGCTTGTGGTTACTTTATGGGGCAAGGAGAAGCATTTAAGTAAGGTTTTTTTATTAAAAAAAAAAAAAAAAAAAAGTAACGTGATTTAAACAAAACTCTAGGATGATCATCAACTGCACTATGTCAGACAGAAATGAGTTCCCGGCGTCCATGGCTCACATGCCTAAGTTCATATCCCTTTTCTATTATTAGCCTTTTTATTTTAAAATCCCCTCCCCCACATCAATCAGAAACTGCTGTGATGTCATTTTGTGAAGTAATTTTTTGTTGGACTTACACATCAAGATAGTAACTGAGTAATTATTAATCATATACTATGGCAGACACACTTTAGGCAATTGAGAATAAAAATCCAAACCGTCAAGAAAAGTAACAGGGAAAAGGTTACAAAAGGCATTTTCCCATGAGCTTCTTTTTCCCTGCATTCTATAAACCTCCTCATCTGAGAAAATTCAGATGGTCACATCACATGAAAAAACTACCCAGTAAAGAGGGGGTAGGATAGTCTGCAGCTTTGCCAAGCAATTACACTGTTTATACATCCTTGTTCCCCTGGTGATGGTACTGTACTCTTATACAGGTTTTAGTAGCTCTTTATACTGCTCTTGGGGAGTGAGCAAAAAGGGAGCTAGTACAAATGTTTCTGGAAAAAATACTGTAGGGAAAATTAACTATTTCAAACTGCTTTTCTGTCTCATTACCGGTAAATTAGCTGTTACTTACTCTGCTCCGCAGTAGCAAATTCAGGATGCATTTTCCATACTTCCCTTTTCTCGCTTTTACAGCAAACATTACAATGCCCTTTTTAGGCATGATCATGACAGATTGTGGAAACATTTAATGGTACTGGTTTGTCTTTCACACCTTCCTGTAATTCAATAGATTTTTTTATTCAAAGAAAACCTAGAAGATTTGTACTGGTGCATGTTTAACTGCTAGATTATTAGAACTGTACAAGCCAGTAGCTCATTCTGAAGCAACAAGAAAAATAATTTCAGCTAAGGGCTCAGCTTTAACCCTTTTGGACTATTAGCTAACTACAGGATATTGTATGTGTAGCTGTCAGAAGAAAACCTGTTTAACTGCAGAGTTGATGAAATTGTGCTGACCTCAAAAGAATATATATAAAGAAAGACTTCTTTGCCCTTAATTTTTTATGCCTATGTAAATAAATCCCAGGACATGTTAAGAATTCTCAGCAGAAAAAAATCTTGCAACCCTATTTAAGTTTAGTTTGAGACCTCTGAATTTAGCATTGAGTTCAGGTTTGCAGGAATAGGAAATCTCAAAACAGAATTACTAACAAAACCAATAAAGAGCACAGTGGGGCTGTTTTGGTGCCTCTGTATAGGGAAAGTACTGCATCCCCAGGATGGAGCATGCTGAACTGCTCTGTGGGTCACATGTGCAGTCCTCAATCAGCACACTGGAGTGGTGAGGGCATGGAGCACGCTCAGTGCAGGTGGACTCTTCAGAGAATTTAGCTACTACTTTTCACAAGTCTCTGTTGAACATGTGTGAACTGAATTTTTTTTTTTTTTGAGTTTATAATTGCCAGATTTGAATGAATCTTCATGAGGCTGGTAAAATAAATCTCTGACAAAAATGTGTCCCCCTGCCAAATTTCAAGCCCCTGCTCCAAAGCCCACAGATGCTAACACTTCTTAAATAAAACGTCACCAGATTTTTTTTTTTAAACATTGCAAAAAACCAACACTTTCCCCTAGCCTCATTCTCAGAAATGACTTAACTGTTTTGGCTGAAACTCCCCTCCCCCACAAAATTCATCCTGAGTCAGACACCTCGCATGAAAAATCTCAACTCAAACACTTTGCCAAATTTAAAGTTATAAGCAACTGAAAAAAAGGTCTTTACAATGAAAAGTCTCACGTAACCTTAACTAAAGGTGTTGCAACCTGCATCATCTCTAATAAATATATATAGAACTTCTGGGTTTACTAATTTCATTTTTGGGGAAGGGGTATTTTTAGCTTTTTTTTTTATTTCTACATAGGTAGGGTTACCATACGTCCGGATTTTCCCGGACATGTCCGGCTTTTGGGGGCTCAAATCCCCATCCGGGGGGAAATCCCCAAAAGCCGGGCATGTCCGGGAAAATCAGGAGGGCTCGGTGGTGCTCGGCCGGGCCGGCGCCGGTGCGGGGCCGGGGGCATGGTGCCGGGCCGGGAACCAGTGGGGCAGTGCCGGGCCAGGGTCACAGTGCCGGGCTGGGCGCGGGGAGCCGGTCAGCCGAGCCCGCGGGGCGGGGAGCCGGGGAGCCGAGCCCGCGGGGAGCCGGGGAGCCAGGAGCCGGGCGGGGAGCCGAGCCCGCGGGGCGGGGAGCCGGGAGCGGGGCGGGGAGCCGAGCCCGCAGGGCGGGGAGCCGGGAGCGGGGCGGGGAGCCGAGCCCGCGGGGTGGGGAGCCGGGGAGCCGAGCCCGCCGGGCGGGGAGCCGAGCCCGCGGAGCCGGGAGCCGGGGCCGGCAGTGCTGGGCGGGCCGGGGGTGGTCGGCCGGGGGGCCAGCCTGGGCCGCGCCTCCTCCCCCCACACCGCCCCTTACCTGCTACAGGCTTCCCGCGAATCAAATATTCGCGGGAAGCAGGGGAGGGGGCGGAGACTTTGGGGAGGGGGCGGGGGTGGGGCGGGGGTGGGGCGGGGGTGGGGGCGGGGCCGGGGGGCTGTGGAGTGTCCTCCATTTGGAGGCACAAAATATGGTAACCCTATACATAGGTGTCCAAAAATCAGGGAGGAGGGAGTTGGGGCTTTCAGATACTGTACTGAGATTTTTTCCACATACTTCTTTTTGAAATAGGATCTACTTTAATTTTTATTCTATGTAAAATTAACATACACGTCCTTTTTAAAGCTTTGGACCCTTGTTATTAAACCCCTAGTTTTCTGCGTTTATTCCCTAGTGGGCTTTAACATAGTATTGTTTCCAACAACACTACCGTAAAGCACGCTATGGAACCTTTAGTGAACACCACCAGGGTCTACACAGACAGTTAATACACAACACGCTAGTGCAATTTAGAAAGATCACACCCCTATATTCCACATTACTGCTTCACATAGAGAAGGCCTTAGATACTAGCCCAGGAGCAGGGTCATCACTTATATAAATGAACTGCACTGGGAAAGAGGTGAAGACAATACTAATTGAGTAATCATGTCTGGTGGTTATTGAATAAACACAAATTTGTTTTTATTTTCTCCCCCCACCTCCAAAGAGAAAGGTGTTTTATCAGTTAAAATCAGAAACCCTCAATTATGTGACTGAGTTTTGTCCTGATTTCCCACTTGGCTCACATTTTCACCATGGAGCTCAGTCTGCATGTAACAGCTCATTCTCCCTACCATGTAGCCATGCAGCATGAGCAGAAAACATCACACTAGCATTAGATGGAACACAGTCATGATAGTTGGGTTCCTCTGTGGCAGCAGGTTCGCACCGTTATTTCAGTGGGCGCTGACCTCACATTCAAGAAGTATGATCCACAGGAAATGTACTTGCTCAAAATTAAGATATTTTTCCTCTCAGTTTTAGAGCATCATTTCCTCCTAAATGCTTTTCCTATGTTATTGCAGCCCACATTCAGACTAACAATTTGTTTCTGGAAATGCTCTCCAGGCTGAAGTTTTTATGGTGAAATGTTTTGACTGGAAGGCAGAGCAGTTATCATGAAACCAGAAGGGAGAGAGCAGTCTGCACATCCCATAAATGAACTGAGGCTTTCCTGGTCCCACTGATCACTCTCTATCACACAAGAAGTTACTATAGTTGGCACGTTTCATGAACAGTGAAAAAGGAAACTCTAAAATATCTACTGACCATTTAAACACTCAGAAGGAAGGGACAGAGACAGAGTTAAGAAGGTAGGAAAAGACTTAGATATGAGGTCACTTTTATTTATTTTGAATTACACATGTAGTCATAGAATATCAGGGTTGGAAGGGACCTCAGGAGGTCATCTAGTCCAATCCCCTGCTCAAAGCAGGACCAATCCCAGATTTTTGCCCCGATCCCTAAATGGCCCCCTCAAGGATTGAACTCACAAGCCTCGGTTTAGCAGGCCACTGAGCTATCCTTCCTCCCTTTGCCATTGGTTCTCAAAATTTTCCACAGTAACCCCATGTTACAACAAAAATGCTTTGGAACTCCCTTCCCATCTACCTTTCCAGAAGGAAGGGTGGCTGCCACCCCCTGGTCCTGTTTGAAACTATAGTGAGGTTGAAATTGTTAAAAAAAACTTGATTTAAAAACGTGGACTTTTGCAAATAATTTCCAACCAGATCTATTTTTGGCCATGCCAGGGGCCCATGATGCCCAGGCTGAGAACCCAAGCTCTATCTACTCCCACCAGAGTCTTCCTGGTTCTTCACAATTACAGCAGACCCCAAAGATGGTAAATTACTGTTATTTCAGAAAGGAGTATGGAAGCAAGTTCCACAGCTCAGGGGCCAGCCCTCACAGGGAATACTCTGCCAGTTGCCCAATTTCTTATACAAGTAGAGCTCCAACTCAGGCACCCCTATAGACCTCAAGCAGGATCAGGGAAAGAGGTGGTCTTTCAGGTAAGTAGATCCCAGGTCATTTATGGCTGTTTGGTCAAAAACAACATCTTAAATTCTTCTGGGTATATATGTACTTCCTATGGGGATCAGTGCTTTCACTCTTGGTGAATAGGATACCAACTCCTGTAACTTGCTGGACCTTTGATCTGTTGCTTCTCAATGTTTTAGGTCATCAAATGTGTATTACTAATGTTGTGCCTATGAGAATACCTTCAGTTACCTCCACCTGGAAACTCAAGAATAAAGTAACATGTAAACACCTCTGAGAATCTTGTGTCCCTCAGGTGTGCATTCTGCTGGCTACATGGTCCATATTCCTGACTTCACTGGCAGCTAATAAGGTGTTTTTCAGCATCCTAGACTGGGTTACAACCGGTGCTGTCATCGCAATATAGTCAATTTTAGAGGGGAATTTTCCAAAGGTGTTTAAGGGATTCCCTTAGCCTCTTTTGAAAAATGCAATCCTAACTGACCTCTCTGCTTTTGGGTAGAGTGGGAATTTGGGGGTTTACTGGTTGAAGTTTAGCACCCAAAGTGGAAAGTGACAACAAAATTTGTCTGGTTACTTTTGGTGTGAAACTCCGTGCACATTTCTAAGCCTGACTTACAATTTTCTAGCTGCTTTTAGCCCGTCCTTCCAGTTTTAAGTCTCAGGTTGAGGTTAATTTATTTTTCTAGAACTAGTAATAAAAAGCACAGGAATCTCAACACATATCAGAGACCTTATAATCCTGTCAATTGTGCGTACACAAATCCCACTTATACAATTAATAATTCCATACACAACTGACAGAATACAAATGACTTTTTTCAGGTTTCCACCAAAAATTAGGAACACCCAAGTCTTATAGCATGAAAACTGAATTCAAAAAAAACTTTTAAACTGTGAATTTTTTAATTTCCGTATGCTTCATACAAACTCATTTTGCAAAATTTCACAGGTACAAGATTCTCCTAGCTAAAAATGAAAAACTTTAGTGACAGCTAATGCAAATATTTTCACAATTTTACATAACCCTAATTTTCCATCATGAATGTTGCTGGGGTTAAAAAAAAAATCACAAGTCAAAGACCTCAGCCTACAATTGACAATATGCAAGAAGACTGCTTTGTATACCTGGAACTATATGAAAATAAACTAGGCTCTACCCAGGAGCTGCAGACCACTTGCCTGCTGCCAATTGTAGGATCAAGGCCTAGAATGAAAAGTCCTTTTTTTCCACAAAGCACTTGATCCAAGGCTAGGAATTCTTTATGTTTTGGCACTTAAATACATGATATAGTGATAGTCCTCTGTTTTGATTTCACAGGTGGTATTTCTTGAAAGATGTTTGATCTGTCTACCTAGTTCAGAGTTTGAGTCTGCACAGAAATATTGCTTTCTTAATGTTAACATGCAAG
This sequence comes from Trachemys scripta elegans, assembly GCF_013100865.1. Taxonomy (NCBI): domain Eukaryota; kingdom Metazoa; phylum Chordata; order Testudines; family Emydidae; genus Trachemys; species Trachemys scripta. The sequence continues at coordinate 44,735,614 of NC_048308.1, forward strand.
GAACAGCCTTTGTAATTTTTTTGCCAGATGCATTCCTTGCCCAATGGTATCTATACTGTTAGTATCTGAGACCATGGAATAGGGATATGCCTTTGATTCTGAAAAAAGATGAAAATGTTCATGTGCATCCCACATACTCCATGATGGTATTCCTCTCTCACTTGATACCATATCATGAAGTCTGATGTTCCAGTAGTCTGACCTCCATTCTAGAAGGATTTCTGCAGATTCTGACCTCTGCTTGCAAGAGGCTGAGGGTCTGAAAATTATATTCTTCGTATGAAAGTAAACAATGATCTAGCAGGTCTTTACCACTCCAATGATATATTAAAGCTAGTACAGCAAGGTTGACAGGCTGTGTATCACAGGGCATTCTCTAGAGTCTATAATAGCCAAACCTTTGGGATATTTCTGTTAAAATCATCAATCAGAATAGACAATCTTTAAATTGTTATCATTAGGCTTCAGAGTTATGGCCAGAGACTTTTGGAGGCTATAGAGATAAGGAGACTAGAAAACTCCTATATGTGCCAGATAAATGGACGGGATGGAACGGGTGTAGAAGATCACAGAAAACTATTCTGCACATAACTTTTGAAGGCTCATATCTCTGTGCAAGGCTAAGATGGCTCTAGGCTTAGAGATTGAATCAAGAAATGGCTTCAATAAATGTCAAACTACTTTCAAATACATAAGAATATTACACTTCAGTGGGGAGCTTTGTTTTACAGCTTACACGGGTGAGGGCCTTTGCCTCAAGGTTTTTCCACTGATAGCTTCTGCAGAATGATCTTTTCTGTTTATTGACTTGCCAACAAATGTTCAGATAATATGAGTGATTATGTCAAACAGAGCGAATAACTTAAGTGTTGTCTGATCAACAATTCAGAGACTTTCAAGGGGACAAAAATGTTCAAGCCACAACACAATGAAGCAGAAGCTGAAGCTCAGGTGCCATAGAATTGACTGACTATGTACAATGTTCAATGTTCCAACCCTGGCTTCATAAAGGAAATATACTGAATTTCTATCAATGCTTACCGAGTGACACAGATCCAGAGTTTTGTAAGTGGGCTGCTTTTTATGCAAACCTCTTTGGTAGTACTTATACTGTATTTATGCCAAGACCTTTATTATGAAAATGAACAAATCAAAAGCCTACAGTTGCCTAACAACTGTATACCATAATTCTGTGAGAAACAATCCTTTTGGCCATGCAACGCATGATAAAGGTATAACTTGATATGAGAGAAGGCATACCAGTCTCTTAGTCCCTAATTCAGCAAAGCATGAAAGCACATGCTTAACTTTAAGCATGTGACTAATCCTACTGAAATCAGTGGGGCTACTCATATGCTTAAATACGCATTTAAGTGCCTTGATGAATCAAGCCATTATATAGTCATCATAATATCTAAATGACACTTTCTATTGAAAGTCCTTGCCTTGCTGTCCTTAAACCATGTTCTGTAAAGTGCTGTGTATTCTTATAGAACTCTAAGAATCTTTCACGTGCCGAATAGAATTCAATACTGATGTTATGTTAAACAGCTAGGGCCCAATGGCTCTTGGCTACTTGCCTGCATGGCCCCTAAGTTATATGAAGATTCTGCATCACTGCATGCCACTCACTGAGCCCACTATCCCTCAAGAAGGGAAACCCTTGGACTCCCACATAATGAAAATTGGTAGACCAGTATTAGTAAAGGAAAAATGGGCCCATCTTCTCATTGTGGTACTGTTATCCCTAGCGGTAACTTGTCAACCAGACCTTAGCCATTGAGTGCAGAAGAAGGGTGGTTGGAGATTTAGGGAGCGGGGGGATGCTGAACCTCCCTATTGGCAGGTTTATTCAGGATTTTGTTGTTTGGGACTATCCTTTGCCATGACCTGTGACAGAGTGACTTAGAATTCGAAAAACCTTCTTGGTGCTACATGGTGACAAATTAAAAATGAAGCAAGATAGCTATAAAAATTATCGCTAACCTATTAAATGTGACTGAACTAAGATTGGTCACCTAAAATACTGGCATTAAAAAAACCTTCAAGACTGCATCTAGAAAACTCAAAGAAATAAGGTGGAAATTTACCACTGAGCTAGAATGTAGAGACTACATTCAGACAATAAGGAAAGGTTATCTGCTCAAAGTATTTGCCAGAATGGAATTCTGTATGACAAAGTAGCAGGAGGAGGGGAAGGAACCTGCAAAAGCATCAGTGACACGAGAATACAAGTTCAGGGGGGAGAGGGAAAGATTAATGGGACTTTTGTTCCTAAGCCACTTAGGTCTTTTGAAAAACCCACCCTAAGCCTCGAAGACCGTATAAGCTATTCTTTTTACATTGTAATATATAAAAATTCTTCTTTGCTATAATGAAAGTGGACAACTTGCATGAACACAGTTTTTATATGAACAGAACATAGCTGTATGACGGAACCCAACAGTTGAAATGACTGCGAGCCAGGAGCTGGAAGTGACTGATTTGTGGACAGGAAGCTTTGAACTCTGATAAACAATGTGGAAACAGCTACTACTGTGTGCATGTGGGCCAGGAAAAAGGGGAGAAAGAATTTCCTGTCTTATTTTGTTTACAATATTTATAGCAGCCCAGTTGGGATGCATCCAAATCTCGATGCTGACAACAGGGAAAGCTGTTTTTTTCAGATTTAAATACAGCAGCTATGGAAAGTCTAAGTTGTGTCTTTCTTCTGTATCTTTCTCATCTTCCTGTGATGACTGAGTGTGGAGTATATGAAAGAGAAGGAGCAATCCTTATATAGTGCTGAAGAGTAAAAATGTACAATGATCCAGCATACTCTGGGTGATTCTAGTAATGTACGTGCCCCATGATGTTAGAGCATTTTTGAAGGATTTTTTTAAAATTATACTTACAAGTAGGGTGACCAGACATCAAATGTGAAAAATCGGGACAGGGGCTAGGGGGTAATAGGAGCCTATATAAGAAAAAGACCCAAAAATCGGGACTGTCCCTATAAAATCGGGACATCTGGTCACCCTACTTACAAGAGTCCTGTTTGTCCAGCTCAGCACCCTTGTGAGGTTGTAGCGTGCACTAATAAACCCATTTTGTGCATATTAAAAGGCTCAGGCCCTGAGGTGGATTAAAAGAGAGAAAAAGGATGCCTTAATTAACAAAATATGAGGCAATAGATCTAAACATTGGTTTGGATTCTGTGCTGTTCATCCTGGAAGGTGTGCCACAGAGCGAGCAGCCCAGAGGGAGATGGCTCAAAGGAGGCTGTGAGCACCTTTTGTGCTGTGCAAATTCTGGCGAGAGGCTTGAATGGAGCGAGTTCACAGAAGATCAACAAAAGAGGGATTGGGAGACTCGGAGGGGGTGGGGGGGAACAATTAAGTATGTACAGTTTTGGTTAAATCATGACAAAAGAGGATGGGAGTATAACAGTCTTCGAGTACCTGAAGAGTGTAAACATCAAGGTGGAAGAATTTATTAAGGGGTCCAACTAGCAGTAACAATGAAATTAAGAAATGAAAAATTTTGGCTGAAAATTGAGAAGAATCTTCCTGAGTCTCCAGAAGGAATGGATGGCAATCACATTACTTAGGCTATTTAAAACTAAATTGGGCAAGTCACTAGAAAAATGTGCAACAGGAAAAAATCCTGTATTAGCAAGGTGCTGACCTAGATGATCTAATAGGCCTCTTTCGCTAACTCCTAGGATTTTATGACTCAGTACCTGATAGTTAAAACAGCTACTTATTTAGTCAACACAGATTAGACAAGGTCTATTTTTAAACAGTTCACTGCACATAGCAGCACACCACTCTCCACACTGCTAGTCAGCCCTCACCTCACCTCACTCCTATCCTGTGTCAAGGGTAGCTCAGCCAGAACAGAGAGCTGGAGAATAAAGTCAGAGTGTAGCAGGAAGTACTTGTCCTAAAAGCTGGCCGTGCTTATGTAGCCCAGCAGCAGGTGTTTTAACCACCATGTCACCTACACCCGAGCTGGGAAATACAGTGGCTGAAGTCACAGCAGTCAACCTACACTAGTACACAGAGCATTGATGCCCCCATGGAACTGCACTGGTAGTAGTGCAATGGAGGAGAAATAGAAATGATACTAAAGTGAAAATTACAGGACCTTTAAATTGGGCAGGTAAACAGGAGCAGAAGGGAGTTTTGGCAGGAACAGCAGCAGATGCTGTGCTGGGGATAAAGGGACTTGGTGAGTTGTGTGTTTGGTCTGGTCTGTTTGTTCTCCATGAGGGGCAGGTGGAGGGGCTTTTGGGCCCATGAACAGGCCAACTGAAACAGGTCTGTAAATTTGTGTCTGTGGAGACTACGTGTCTGGAACCCTTGGGTCTGTGATCAATCCCAGATTTTGAAGTCTGAGTGGTTAATCCCTCCCTGTTAGCAAGGGGGTAGAGCTAAATAGCAAGGTTTAGTATAGAAGGCCATTACCAAATGAACTCTTCAGTAGGGGAACAGCAGTGGCAAATGGGAGTTTTGGGGGCAGTTTAGAGAGGGAGAGGCTCTCTGTAGAAATAAGAAATTAAAGAATTAGAGTCAGATAAAGTTTGGTTAAGAAAAATATGTGTTGTAAAGAAAGGCACTGACTAGGAAGTAGAAGAAAGGCCTTGGAAATAATAAATTATAAGATCAAAAGGAATGAAGTAGGGCAAGTTTCTAAAAAGGCGGCCTCTGACTGACAGCGGTGACTGTAGATGGTTTTAAATAACACAAAGAGAATCTGTCTTAAAATGAGCCAACATGGCCCTTGACAGCCCATACACCAGTGTTAAAGCCTATATGAACTCAGGTGAAAAAGGAAAAACATTTGGGCAGCAAGAAGGTGGGGAGAAAAGGCCTTGGAAAGAAAGGCTGTTGTAAATCTTATCTGGATTAAGACTGGAAATAGGGGTGAACAGTCTCAAGTTGTTTTTTTAGCTAACGTCAGTAATTGATGATGACAGCACTTGTTCGTTAAAGGGTATAAAAAGTAAACTCTTAAAGAGTTCATTGCTAATACTTGCCTGAACACATTGAAGCCAACCAATATGGGTCTAAGCATCTCTTGGTTTAGCCCATTTGTAAGTATCTTGATCAAATGCTTATAAAAAGTTTTATAACTGTAATGGGTGCAGTAAATTGCTTATTATTTAGGCTTTTTAGGCATTTTACAGCAATTGTATGAATACCATTTGGCGTCTGGATTTCATAAAGGAATTTATGGTTAAATTAGTGTTTGGCGGTTTCCCGTATCAATATTAATAATTTCAAGTATTATAAATAATTCCAACACTCTTTCTCTAGGTAGAGTTCTACATTCAATATAATTATGGCCAGCAAAAGGAACAGTGGTTGTGACATGTTTTCTTTCCTGTCAAAAGCCAGGAGGGATTTCCACTCTATGAACTGCAAGTTGGTGGCTGTACTACAAGAAAAGATTCATGGTTTGCAAAAGACCAAGTACTGATACAGCAAAGCATCAGAGAGGTTAAGGATTACCTGGACAACCAAATTCAGGAAGCATCACCTCTTCTGATTCAAGAAAGAAAAGAACTGGTGACCAAGGAATCAAAGAATGTAGAAACTGTCGAGAAGGATGGGCAGTTTGTAGACATCTGAAGAAAGGACCAATTGCATCCTATGCTGCTAGAGGCAGAAGACGATGGGCAGGCTGTGACCAAAGAGAAGAGAACCAGAAAAAATTCCACAGCACTGGAAATATTCAATCATTATGAAGTTCTCAGCATGGAAATATTGCTGAAAATCCAGCTGGTCAAATGGAACAAACCTGCATATAATGTTCCTGAGGATGACTGCTCAGGTCAACTATAGCAGTGGTCCTCAACCAGGGCTCTGGGGCCCGAGCAGATTTCGGGGTCCATCAAGCAGGGCCAACATTAGACTTGCTAGTGCCCAAGGCAGAAAGTCAAAGCCCAACCACATGGGGCTGAAGCCCAGGGCCCCAAACCCCACCACCCAGGGCTAAAGCCAAAGCCTCAGCAACTTAGCTTCACAGGGGCCCCCAGTGACATGAGGCTCCAGGCAATTGCCCTGCTTGCTATCCCCTAACACTGGCCCTAGCTTTGATACGCAGAAAGCCAGTTGTTTTGGCACAAATGGGCCGTGGAGTTGGGGGGGCCTCAGAAAGAAAAAGGTTGAGAACCCCAGGACTACAGGATGGTGTGTTGTCCTCCCCAAGCCAAGGCACAAGGTGTGACTACAAAATCAAATGAGTTTCTAAATTAGTCAGGAAAGGATTCACTATTGACGGCACATATTGGCACTAAGGAAACTGCTTCACATGATACGTCACAGATTATAGCAGACTTCCAACAACTAGGAAGGGTGCTGAAGGAGACAAACATCCAAGTGATCTTCTTGGAGATCCGTCCTGTCCTGCAAGCAATGGAAGACAGAAAGCAGAAGATTCTGGAAGCAAACCGTTATCTTGGTAAATGTCTAAGGCTTTGATTTTGTGGTACACTGGTCCAATTTCTGTAGAGAGAGGGAATTGTACAGTTTGGACTGCCTCTATCTCAGCACAAAGGGAATGAATTTTTTAGAGGATAAGCTGACTTGGCTAGTCAGGAGAACGTTAACAGCAAAAGGGCTAAATGGGGGAATAAATGAACACAAACATTAAGATGTCAAGAACAAAATTAATCAAGGCATATGAAAAGACAAAAATCTTTAATTGTCTGCACATCAATGTTAAGAACCTGGGTAATTATCAAAAGGAATTGGAATTGCTCATTTATGAGCATAAATTTGATTTAGTTGGCATTACTGAAACATGGTGGAAAAAGTCACATGTTTGGAATGTTAAAATAACTGGTTATAACCTATTAAGGAAAGCTTGAGTAGGCAAAAGAGGAAAGAAAGAGTGGCACGCTGTCAAAAATGGTATTATCTCTTTCTGTGTCTTTCACTGAAAACTCAGGAGAAATTATTGTGAATATTTGTGTATGAATGTTCTAACAGACAAAGTACCATATGGGGTACTAGTTGGTGTCTGCTACAGATAACCAGATCACACAAGGGAGCAGGATGACTGGCTCCTTAAATACCTACATATAATGTGTACGAAAAACTGCATAATCTGGGTGAAACATGCTGGAGGCCTCAAGATGCCAGTAGTAAAACTTCCTTGGAATTCCTAAAAATTATAGTTGATAATATCATAGGTGCCGACTCCATGGGTGGTCCAGGGCTGGAGCACCCATGGGGGAAAAAATGGTGGGTGCTGATCACCCACTGGCAGCCCCACCCTCCTGGTCCCCCAGCGCCTCCAGCCTGCTGGTGGGCTCCATGGATCAGTACCTCCGCCTCCCTCCCTTCACCTCCTGCCCGCTGCAATCAGCTGTTTTGTGGCATGCAGGAGGCTGAGAGGGAGGGGGAGGAGTGACGATGTGGCGCGTTAGGGGGCGGAACTGGATTGGAAGAGGCAGGGCGGGGGTGGAGTGGGGCAGGAAGAGGTGGGGCAGGGTTGGAGGAGGGCAGGGCCTTGGAGGAAGGGGTGGAACGGGGGCGAGAAGAGATGAGGTGTGGGTGGGGCCTTGGGGGAAGGGGTGGAGTGAGGGCGGGGCCTGGGACAGAGCCAGGGGTCGAGCACCCCCCGGCACTTTAGAGAGACGGTACCTATGGACAATATCCTAACTCAAAAAGTGAGAGAATTCTATATAGACCTCATTGTGATAAAGAGGAATTGATCATAGAACTAAAATTTAGAGATTGCTCAGGTGCAAGTAAACTTTACTTGATTACTGTTCTGGGGGGGGGGGAATTATATATATATATTGCGCTGTTTAGGACATAATAGTAATCAAAGCAGCATAAAATGAGGAATTCCAATTTAACAGGGCCACTTTCACAAAGCTGAAAACAACTATGAGCCAAATGAATTGGGAGAAAGAAATTAAACAGAAAAATGTAAATGATAACTGGGAGCTGTTGAAGAATTATACTAGATGCCCAAAAATCCTCAAACTCACAAATTAAGAAAGATGACTCAGCTGCTTAAAAAAATAGTCTGGTTTAGAGCGGAAGTGAACACATCAATATAACATAAGTGAGGAAAAAAGGAACCTGATAGTAATAAATGTAAGTTATAAGCTAGAAAATGAAGAAAATTTATAAGGGAAGCAGTAGGACACACACAAAATCCATGGTTAGCAGTAAAGACAATAAGGAGTTTTTCAAGTATATCAGGAACAAAAAGAATCCTAACAATTACATTGATCCACTACTAGATTGATATGGTACAATTGTCGTTAATAATGCAGAAAAGGCAGAAATCTTCAACTATTTCTATTCTGTATTTGGGGAAAAGTCAGATGACTTATTCAGATCATATAATACTGGAAGAAAGTTAATGGCATCCCAGTGTTTAAAAAGGGTAAACAGGAGGACCTACGTAATTGTAGGCATGTCAACCTAACTTCAATCCCAGGCAAAATAATGAAACTGCTGATTCATTCACAGAATAGTTCCATTAACTTCAGTGAGACGTCAGTGAATATGGACTACTCATGGGAATAAGACTTTGCAGGATCATGCCTTTACTTCATAGATAGTCTAACAAATTGGTACCTCCCTAGGAAAAAAAAGTCGCACCTTGGGCATAATGAAATCAGTCTTTCTTGCTAAATAAATTTGCAAGCGTAAACAAATGAATAGTTGGCAGTTTTATAAGGAGGCCTCATGTGGCAGTTCTGAACATCTGTGCTGCAGTTTAGTAGGTACACATTAATGGATCTGTTCAGGATAGCGAAGATTAGTAGTTGCAGTTCATCTACTTACTCTTTATTCTATGAATATTCACGAGGGAGTGCTAATAAAGAAAGCACACTTTCATGAAAAGAACAGTTGTGCTTTATAGGAACACTGTCAGGATAGAAATAATGTATTTTAACACTAATGTATTTTTTTTAAACTGTTCATGCTGTGTGTTTACTTATTTGGATGTCATTCTGCTTCAAAGTGAAACTAGACTGGTTTGTTTAGCATCAATTTCTGGGAGATGTCTGATTCTCACCATGCATTATTACCGCATTTCTCTGTTTGCAAGATAATTGTTAAATGCCACCAAAAAGCTATTCTATTTGAAGTTGCAAACAGCTACCATTAATATTTCTATTAACACTAGGGGCAAAATTCTCCAAGATACCCATGGCAGATTTTGATTCTAATGGTTCTTTTTCTGTACAGATGTGATAGACACATGTACACAGGTTGTCAAACCTGCCTAAAGAACTGGCTGTCCAATTTCTATTTAAATTAATGCGAACTGGGTGTCCAAATTCCTTTAACAACCTTGAAAATCCCAGCCATTGACTAAACTATCAAATTGAGATTGAACAAACAGATGTACAGAGACTTTTGTCCTAGTTAGAGTGATTTTGTTAAAATGAAACCTAAACTTTGGGCTTGGATTACTTGACAGTCCCCCCTTAACACCTTGTCAAACACCTGGCTAAAATAAACAGAATGCTGGACTTTAGGACCCAATCTGATTCCTATTGAAGTCAGTAGGAAAACTGCCACTTACTTCAATGGAAATGGCACCAGGCCCTCAGATGATAACGTTATCCTAAAGGATAAGGAAATAGAAGTCTGGCTAGGAGTAGGTCAACCGTTTTGGTCAACCACCATGAGTGTTAGCCAGTACACAAATATACATGGGGAATAAATATATTTAACTGAACAAAAGGTCAGTCAATTCAACAGAGATAGGCACAAATCAACCCCTGTATGCAAACACTACAGAAATTTGCAGTGTTAGACATCTGGATCAGAATCAAAATTATCCGATTCAAGATCTGCAATTAAGTACAAGTACAGTAACTCCTCACTTAAAACCGTCCCGGTTAACGTTGTTTCATTGTTACGTTGCTGATCAATTAGAGAACATGCTCGTTTAAAGTTGTGCAATGCTCCCTTCTAACGTCGTTTAGCAGCCACCTGCTTTGTCCACTGCTTGCAGGAAGAACAGCCCATTGCAGCTAGCTGGTGGGGGCTTGGAACCAGGGTGGACCTGCAGCCCCCCTATCAGCTCCCCGCTCCCCTAAGTTCCCTGTGCAGCAGCTGCCCAGCAGGCTAGCAATTGCCGGCAGTTAAGCTGTCCCTCCCCGCACTGCCTTGTGCTGCTCCTGCCTTGGAGCTGCTCCCCTAGACTCCTGCTTGCTGTGTGTGGGCAGGGGAGGAAGAGGGAGGCTGTCAGGATGTCCCCCTCCCCCCAGCTCCTGCACCCCACTTACCCCATCTTCCATAGAACGGGGGGGGGCACACGACAGGATTCAGGACAGAGGGAGCTTGCTAGCAGCAGCTGCGAGTCTCAGCAAGCTGATCTAATTAACAAGGCAGTGTACTTAAGAGTAGGGCCAGTGTACTTAAAAGGTTAATGCGCATCTCTCTCTCTCTCACACACACACACACACGGTGTGTGTCTCTGTCTCTGTCTGCAATGCTGTCTCCCCTCCCTCCATTCCTGCTGCCTTGTAGTGAGAGAGTTAATCCTTGAGGGCTCAGCCAATTGCTAGTTCATCATTTAGCAGTAAGGCATTCCCTGGGGAATATCCCACCCTCTGACTCCTCCACCTCAACCAAGCTTCACAATCATCATCACTGTGTACCAGTATTAAATTGTGTGTTTAAAACTTACTCTCTCTGTGTGTGTGTGTGTGTGTGTATTATATAATTAGTCTTTTGTCTGGTGAAAAAAATTTCCCTGGAACCTAAACCCTTCATTTACATTAATTCTTATGGGGAAATTGAATTTGCTTAACATCGTTTCGCTTAAAGTCACATTTTTCAGGAACATAACTACAACATTAAGTGAGGAGTTACTGTATGAAACATGGACTCTTCAGAAATTCTTTAATTGTTGATTTGGTTTAATTTTATATTAGGCTATGGACTCATTAAAGCCATTCTTACATTCTAAAAAGGAGGAGGAGAGACTTGGAGGTGTATTTCCCTTTCCCCCCATGGAAGGGGAAAGGTAATCAATGATACCTTTTATTTTAGGCCCTTGAGGGGCAATCATTCCACCTATATTAGCCATTGTTGAAATTATTTAAAAGCTGCATGCACCTATTGTGACACTGCACCCCATATATGTCATAATAATATTATTATAATATGGCTATGGAATAATTATGATGTATTTTGTACAAGATAGGTCATGTGAGGCATCACTGGAAAAGTTATGATTTGCTGAATATGATTATCCTATTTGTATGCATGTATTGTTTTTTATCTGAAGTTATGAATATTGACTAGGGATCTGTATTTCAAATAGGCTTACTCTGGAAAACACCCACAGCCAGCCTTTCAGGTACAACAATGAAGAAGCCAGACAGCGCTAATGGCCCATCAGCAAAGACAATGGACTGTGGAATAATTTAACTTTCCTGTGGGCGTTTTGGTCAGCCTGTAAGCAATGACTGCTATAACACTGCAAGGTCATGTGACCAGACCACATGTCTCTGGACTCCATCTTGGGATGTAAGTATTTTTCCACAAACCGGTCTGAGAACCAAGTTTTGAAACAAAGGGTTCCTGCCATACGCTAAAACTATATAAGGCATGGAGTGACATCATCTGTGGTTCTTCACTCCCCACACAAGAAGACTCCTGGAAAGTCATGAGGAAAAAAGACTGAACTGTGGGAAATGCTGGACCCAGGCTAAAGGGATTTCTATCCTGTGTATGAAAGACCCAGGGTTTCCAAGCTGTAAATAAAGTGCAGCTTGCCCCTTAAGAATCTTCAGCCAGCTTGTATCATCTCTCAGAGTGAGAATCTGCTAGTTCATATCCTATCTTTCTAGTATCTTAGACTTAGGCCTTGTCTTCACTTACCGGAGGGTCCGGCGGCACGCAATCGATGTTCTGGGATCGATCCCGGAAGTGCTCACAGTCGGCGCCGGTACTCCAGCTCGCCGAGAGGAGTACGCGGCATCGACTGGGGGAGACTTCCTGCCGCGTCTGGACCGCGGTAAGTTCGGACTAAGGTACTTCGAATTCAGCTACGTTATTAACGTAGCTGAATTTGCGTACCTTAGTCCGAAGTGGGGACTTAGTGGGGACCAGGCCTTAGTTTGCGTTTTGTTTATTTACTAGGTAATCTGCTTTGATCTGTTTGCTCTCACTTATAATCACTTAAAATCTATGTTTTGTAGTTCATAAACTTATTTTATGTTTTAATCCAAACAAGTGAGCTTTGACTGGAGTGCATGGGGAAAATCTCTGCTTGGTTACCACAAATGTGCATTGTTCTCTTCACAATGAGGGAGAGGCGGACCAGGTATTAAATCAGGGGTAGGCAACCTATGGCACGCGAGCTGATTTTCAGTGGCACTCACACTGCCTGGATCCTGGCCACCAGTCCGGGGGGCTCTGCATTTTAATTTAATTTTAAATTAAGCTTCTTAAACATTTTAAAAACCTTATTTACTTTACCTACAACAATAGTTTAGCTATATATTATAGACTTATAGAAAGAGACCTTCTAAAAACGTTAAAATGTATTACTGGCACGTGAAACCTTAAATTAGAGTGAATAAATGAAGACTCAGCACACCACTTCTGAAAGGTTGCCAACCCCTGTATTAAACCCATATACTGGCCAGATTTGACCAGGGCAGGATGGCATTGCCCTAGGGTCCCAGGCTGGGAAGCTGGTGGTTAGAGAGCCTGCATGTAACTGCAGCTGGGTGTGTCCCTACCTGTATGAAAGCTAGTGAAAGTGCAGAATGTCACAGCAGCACAGTGTGAGAGGGAGTCCAGGCTGGTGGGTCAGATGGCTCAGTGGCACCCCAGTTCCAGGTGGCACCCCAGGGGGAACCCGTCACACTTATAAATATCAATTTGTGGCTTAACTTTTTCTCCCCCAAAACTGGTAGAAAAATACTAACTACTTAGCCATCTCAGTTATATAAATAGGGTTGTGTTTTGTTTTGATTTTTTGAGCCATGCCACCAATGTCTTAATTCATAAAGCATTGAAGAAGCCATTAGTTCTGGTTCACAGTAATGGTTAAATAATTCAGAGTAATCAACTATTACCAACAATAACTGTAATATGCTACCTTTTTATACCCATGCATCCTACCTGCTTTGGGTAAAAATGTGACAACAAGTCAAATTACACACAGAGCCCTGAAAAAACACGTAGCTGGTTTTCAATTTAGAGGTCAGCATATTGTTCTGACACATTCACAGCTTTAGGCAAGGTTTTTCAAAGCATGAGGTTTAATAATTCAAGAAACAACCATTTAGCACCACGTTTTTCACCTTCAGCATGACCAGGAGCCCAAACCTAGTGGATCAAGAAGTACAAATGACTTTCCATACTGTGTTTGTGTAATAACAACCACCCATCAGTTTGGCATGGGTTGAACACAGATACTGAGAACCTGAAAGGGGAAAGTAGAATGAAAGCATGATACTGAATTAATGTCTTCATCTTGGCAATCTTGCAAATTTGGAAGGGCAAGAACCAACGTCACAGGTGATCAGGGAAAAGCTTTACTTTTAAAGTGTTTGTGAACTGATGGAAAGTTAAAGCTGGTTCTTTGTGTAGATGTCACAATTCAACTTGGAGTAAATTTAAGGAGTCAGAGGCTCTTGACAAAAAACATACAGATGAATTACCAAACCTATAAAGGTCAGCGGGAGAGTGACTAAACTACTAATCTAGTTTCAGTCTCACTCTTTTTCATAACAACCCATCAAGATAAAGTTCACCAATGATGTAATGTCACACAGAATGGCAGAAACACATACAATTGGTCACAAGAATTACTATAGGTACAAAGAGTGTTTCACTACTGTCACTGTGCAACTTACTGTACATATCGATAACACGAAGAAATTAACACAGTCATAAAAATATATATATGGTATCATGTGAGGGTCAGGATTCTTATAGAAACATTACTGACCATTTGCTAATTAATGTGTCAGTTTACCCAAACACTTGGTTTACCTTTCCACCATGATCACAACCACCCCTTCATCTTTCCTTGTCACCACCTCCACGCCTGTGGACCGATCCTCTCCAGCTCATACCATTTTCCTCTTCTAGCTCTTTTCTCCTCTGAACAACACTGCACCAAACTCTTCCCATCCATGTAGCCATCATCTCTGCCCTCCTCATCCTTCCCAACCACCTTCCCATCTGATTTTGACTCCTAGCTTTCCCCAATCAACATCAACTTCAGTTTCTATAGTGATACTCCATCTGACTGCTTAGTCTCCTGCTTCTTCATCCTCATCTGCCCACTTGACCATCAATACAGAGTTCACTCTTCAACACACCAAAATGACCACTTTCTTGACCTTGCCTTCACTAAATACTCAAAAGTCTCCCAATACCAGTTTCTTCAGTCCTACAGCACTACCTGTCTGTCTTTTCCACCAAGCACTTATGTGATCGTCAATCTATGTCCATGACTTCTCCGCCACTCTCAACCTCCTCTTCCATGCTTTCCCCCCCCACTCAACTCAGTTGTCTACTCACTCCACTCCACTGTCCAAATCATGCCGGACTCTTTTGCCCCTCTCTCCCACAGCAACGTCTACCCCCACAACCTCAGTTCACCCCCTCCCCTCAGCATCCATTTCCTCTGCTCTTGCAACACAATCTGAGCGCCTCTCAAAAAAAAGACTCCATGACCAAAACAGATTTCTTACACTACCAAATGATTTTCTCCTTCATCTGTTCTGCCATCCTCTTCATCAAGCACTACTTATCCATTCCTTTTGAATCCCACACCACAGTCCCAGCAGTTTATTCACTCCTTTTGACTCCCTCCAAAAATCCTTCCCCGGTGCCCTCCATGAGCAGGATATTGCCAACCTTTCCCCTCCACAAATCACTCTCATTCGCCACTCATCACTCTCTCTTCTCCCTTTTCCTGTCTCATTGAAAGTTCTTGCCTCCTTTCCTCCTCCACCCTCAACACTTGCCACAGCAACCTAACCCCCTCCCACCTTGTTATCGTCCTGGCCACAACTCAATGCCTTCTTCACCTTCATTAACCTTTCACACTCATCAGGCTCCTTCCCGTCATAATACAAGTAGACTATTGCCTTCCCCATTCTAAGAACACCCAGCTTTGAATCCCCCTGTATTTCCATCTACTGACTAACCTCTCCCTTCCCCTCCCAACCCACTGAACAAGCTGTCTATAACCACCGCCTTGAGTCCCTCTCCTCTAATCAAGATTTCTTAGATTGGAAGCTCTTTGGGCCAGGTATCTTTTATTCTATGTTTGTAGAGCACTTA
Source organism: Trachemys scripta elegans (assembly GCF_013100865.1). Taxonomy (NCBI): domain Eukaryota; kingdom Metazoa; phylum Chordata; order Testudines; family Emydidae; genus Trachemys; species Trachemys scripta. The sequence goes on from NC_048308.1 coordinate 44,750,898, forward strand.
GCAGGGTAAGGCTTCAATTCTGATTGAGGCCTCTAGATGCTAGCATAGCAGGAATAACTCATAACACTAAATGTCAGATACTTGTTTGTTATACTGTAATAAGCTACAAAACTAATAACTTTACTAAAGGCCTTTTAAAATGATTTATAAGTATCCATTCTGAAGAAGTCACATGGCAATATTCTGTGATGGTTTATTCTACAAGGAATATCACTTGTACACAGAGCCGGCTCCAGGGTTTTTGCCGCCCCAAGCAGCCCCCCCCCCCCCCCCCCCCCCCCCCCCCCCCCCCCNGCCGTGCGCCCCCCCGGGGGGGGGGGCGGCGCCGCGCTAGCAATTCAAAAAAAGAAGCGGGCGGGCAGGAGGGGGGGGGGGGGGCCCCCACCCCCCCCCCCCCCCCCCCCCCCCCCCAAAAAAAAAAGCCACTATTGCGATCTGCGGCACTTCCACCGCCACTCTACTGTCGCCGCTTCATTCTTCAATGGCAATTCGGCGGCAGGTCCTTCCCGCTAGAGGGACCAAGGGACCCGCCGCTGAATTGCCCCCGAAGAGCCGGATGTGCCACCCCCTTACATGCCGTCCCAAGCACCAGCTTGCTACACTGGTGCCTGGAGCCGGCCCTGCATGTATAAATATATAATCAACAAATCATTTTGTCATTACTGCAGCTCCTCTTTGCATTCACGTATCCCAATATTCCTCACTTATTCACGGAATATACTAAATTTCAAAAGTGTACAATGAAGTAATGGAAAATATTTTTCTCTCTGTGTGTAACATTTGCATCTTGTTAAAGCAATAAATGTTAAATGTCTGGAATTTCAAAACCTTTTGCTGTTGTTGTTCTTGTTTTTCACCTCTTCCTACAAATGCTGAAATTCTGGTTCTCAGCCTTTGAATTCAGTAAGATTACCACAGCAGGCCACTAAATCAAATCGTGATATTTCCAGTGCACCTATATTTCCAATGCACAGCATAACTATGAATTAAAGAGATTCTATTCCTTTAATACTATTTTTGCATACTAGCAACTTAGCTTAGAAAATCAGACCTATGTTGATTTCAAATCACATAAAAGAAGACAGACACCTCTTTAATATTCATTAATCCTGCTATAACAAAGGTCACACCAGCTAGATCTGGTATTAAATGTCAGCCTTAGCATATACAGTTGTCTATCATGATCAAATTATTTAAATTCACAGCTTTTGGATGAATTCTAAATTATACTCAAGAGCAGAACTAAGTAAATATTATTGTATTGTTACAACAGTCACAAAGCTTTCTGCAAGCAGTTTCCTGGTCTCTTTATTGACTCTGCACATTTTCTTGGTAACTGTCAGTATTTCTTCACAGGCACCATATTCATATTCATATTAAAATGCTTAGTAGCATTTAAATTCCTTTTAAACAGCAGTTTTCTATGTCTATCTTTACTTGCTTAAAAAAAGTACATTTAATATGGTTCCCATTCTTAGGTGACTAGACAGCTTGTGTCATTTTTTCCATTATTAGCTTTTATAATGTACATAAAAGGAGAAATATTTGAGAATAAAAAATGTACATTTGTGAGCATGAACTGCTTTAATGGAAAATTAAACAGCATTTCAGGAGAGAGCTCAAGATTTCCATAGCATTCAGTGCTAAATAGAACGTTGGCTTGGATCTCTCTTTGTTATTCCCTCCTGGCTTGCAAATGAATTTAATGACCTTATCTGATGAGTTCTTTAAGGTTCAGCCAAACATTTCATATACACAAAGTACATTGAAACATTGAGTCCGGGAAAGAAAACTGAAACAAGTATTTGAAATTCAGTGTTGAGGCTGAACCATATCCATACCACTGACTTCTAGATTCTAGATATACCATGCTTGCATACTGCTGCCATACATATTGTAAAATTTCCAAAGGTTTTAAGAGCAAATCCTGCAATCTACTCAGGAGATAGTACCCAGATCACAATAGATCTAGTGTACTACCTACTGCATGGAGGTCTGTGGGGTCATCTTCTGCTCCAAAGAAATTTAAGGAGATAGAAGCCAGCAGGGGGAGAAAGATGGACTTTGGTGTCTGTGAAGCCCATGGTCACAGGACCCCTATGACTTAAGGGACCTAAAACCCTGACTGCATTCAAAAATATAAAAGAAGGGACTTTCCCACTGCAGGAGGCCAGAGGAAAATTCTCATGGTGCAGGCATTGTGTAGGACAGCCTACAGCTACCATACACAATCCCTCTTGCAAGCGCCATCTGCTCTGATCCCTCACTCTCTCCTTCCTTCCCCCATACCAGTCTCCCCAATTCTTCGCCCTTCAAAGACCCTGTCTTGCCCTGGATTGGAAGGCTTGGGCAGAAAGCTGGTGCCCTCTCTTTCTCTCTTCCTTTCAGCATGTAGGTTTTTGGGAAGTGAGGGATGCTAGTAGAGATGAATGAATAAAGTTTCATTCCCTCTCCTCTCCATCTAGTTTCCCCTTCTTGTTGCCCTTGTTCCCCTTGTTGCCAAGAAGGCTAACGGCATTTTGGGCTGTATAAGTAGGGGCATTGCCAGCAGATCGAGGAACGTGATCGTTCCCCTTTATTCGACATTGGTGAGGCCTCATCTGGAATACTGTGTCCAGTTTTGGGCCCCACACTACAAGAAGGATGTGGAAAAATTGGAAAGAGTCCAGCGGAGGGCAACAAAAATGATTAGGGGTCTGGAGCACATGACTTATGAGGAGAGGCTGAGAGAACTGGGATTGTTTAGTCTCCAGAAGAGAAGAATGAGGGGGGATTTGATAGCAGCCTTCAACTACCTGAAGGGGGGTTCCAAAGAGGATGGAGCTCGGCTGTTCTCAGTGGTGGCAGATGACAGAACAAGGAGCAATGGTCTCAAGTTGCAGTGGGGGAGGTCCAGGTTGGATATCAGGAAAAACTATTTCACTAGGAGGGTGGTGAAACACTGGAATGCGTTACCTAGGGAGGTGGTGGAGTCTCCTTCCTTGGAGGTTTTTAAGGCCCAGCTTGACAAAGCCCTGGCTGGGATGATTTAGCTGGGAATTGGTCCTGCTTTGAGCAGGGGGTTGGACTAGATGACCTCTTGAGGTCCCTTCCAACTCTGATATTCTATGATTCTATGATTCTATGATTCTGGCTGACAACCCACCCCACAACTGTTAGGCATCTCTCAGGAGGGAGAGCAAGTAATATTTTTTTAATTGCTAAGGCATGTTATACATGTTCCCTATGTGCTACCCTTCCATTTCCTTCTATTTCAGGGACATATCTAAATATGTAAACTGTTAAAATTATATAATTTGTAACTTGTTAAAGTATTTATTGTCTTGCTGACTGGGAGATGAGTCATTCAGGGCATTAACATTTTAAACTCAAGTGGGACAATGGGTAGAGTTGAAATAGGTTCTTATGCAGGAAGGCTCCATGTGTCCTTCACATCTCCCTTCCGGTTTTCTGATTAGTGATTTTGGTGACAGAGTTCTGCCCATTGAGGCCTCAGACATTCCCTTGTGTTTTAAAATTGATCAGATTAAGTTTTCAGTTGTCCACACTACATGAAGACAAACAGAGAAATGCCATCAAGTTGAGTGCAGGGCCTTGCTTCGCTCGGTCAATGACTCCAATTTTCGCCTCTTCTCCTAGGCTCACAGCCTCAGTGCTATTTTCAAACCCATTTTCTCCATCTCACTCCTAAACTCTGTTCCCACATAACCAGTACATTCAGCCTCACCTTCTACAACCATCATCATCTTGCTGCCACCTGCATCTCGACTTTCTTTTCCTTCTACTGCCCCACCCCATCTGGCTCTCTATACTGCTCACAGACGTCTTTCCTTTTGCTTCTGCCACATTCTTCTCCCAGTCTCATCTTCACACCTTTCTTTTCATGCTGCCCCTGGGCATGGAGATGTTTCTCTCCCTCCTCTTTCGACTTCTTCCCATAACCCACTTCTTCTATGAAGACTCCCCAGGTCAGTCTCCTCACCTTCCTGCCTTCTGAAGTAACCATTTAATGAAATGTCATTTTAAAAATTAAGTGTTAAACAATACGCTGCTCAATAACTTTGGGTTCAGACATCAGTGATCCTGTTGTACTCACACAGGAGCATAAGGGACTGTGAACCCCCACCTTATCCCCTGCACAATCTTCTTGGGGTCACTACTCCCCACCATGAGCAAGCAGGTGGGTAGAACATGCCCAGGAGTAGGCTGAGCCTTAAGCTTCACCTCACCCAACACTGGTCAGCAGAGCTGAGGCAGTGCAAGATGTGGAGTAAGATGTGCCCTGTAAAAGGCTGCAGTAAAATAGTTTCCCATTAAAGCAAGGAGCACAAGTTGTGATTTCTGAAGCAGGGAACGTACACTCAGGGCTAGAAGCAAAGGGTGCTTCTAGATCCCAGGGAACAAATAATCACTTTGTTAAGTGAATGTGCTACATTCATGTACAGTTAGCAACTAACAGGTCACTAGCAATAATGGCAGATAATGTACATTTGTATTAGTTACCGTACATAATTCCATATGAACCTGTTAAATCTGTAGCACATCTACCTATTAATGACATACTGTGAGGATGAGGAGGATAACAGTTTGGACACATTTGAAGACAACTGTTTAAGTGAAGAGGATAAATAACCCATTTTAACAAGCACTCTCTGAATTGCTCTAAAATCTTTTCCTTTTCTAGGCTGTTTACTTAAACAGTAAATGATACCATTTTGACTGCCTCGGCTCTTTAAATGATGTTCTTCCTGAGTGGTAGGGTGGTACTGATGCATTTACCCTAGGTTAGAAGTTAGCTAAAGAGATGTTCTGTGAGATGAATAGTAATTTACACAAGAAAATATTTTGACATCAGCCCACTTCAATATCATATTCTAATAATGGGAAAATATCATGTGACATGATAAAGCCACCATACATAAGTGAATTGCTTCCTTGTTAGTGTCAACCACTTTATAGGACTCTGATTTGGCATCTTTTCCACGGACTTTAGATTAAAAAGGTGCCAACTCTTGGTATACTCCTGACAAATATTAACAAACCAATAGGCCCTGATTCAGGAAAGCATCCCTATTTAGCACATGCTTAAGTACTGTTCTGAACTGGAGCCACAGGGAACTAGAGATCTTGACCCACAAATAGAACAATTTTAATAAATAAGATTGAGCATTCATGCTTTCCCACATGGGTGGGTACACTTGCCTGTAGTAAAACTGTTGAGTATTTTGAGCTTCGAGAAACAGCAAAGAGCCATGTAAGGGCATTACATCGCTGGCTTGAAAGGAGAGTTATTTTTTGCTAGAAAATAAATTTTAGTATATTGTTTAAGGGGGAAAAGGAAAGACTTTGCCAACAAATAAGGTCTGAAAGAAAGCATGCAGTCTCTATAGTTTATTACAGTGCAGTTAAGTGAAACAAACCAAAAGCTACTTTATTAGCTTATAAATTGCAACACTATAAATATTTTCTAAAAACCAAAAACTGTACAGAAATCTGGAGGATATAACTGTCACCTCAGTGTACAGCATTAGTGGAATTGCCTACCTACACATGGCTGATGTAAAAATCCCCATTGATTAGCTTCCACCCTGGAACAGCAGAGAGGTTTGGTACCCAATTTTTGAAGCTGATTTTAGCTACTCATGAAAATACCCAGGCAGGATTCTGCAAAATAATGAGCCTGCTAAACTCAGAGTTTTTGTTCTTTTGGCAGCTTTGGGGGATTTGGACTGGGAAGAGAAGTTAGAGACTCCAGCTATTTCCTAATCTAATTAATTTGTTTATAATATGTACACAATTCCTATTTACACAGAGCAGAGGTGACAGAAACAACAAGACTACAAGCAGGTAATTCCACCTGCAGAAGCCACAGACAAGACATTGCTGTGCCTGGCCCTGTAGCTGGAAAAATCAGCTCCCTTTCTAACCCTCTTTGATTTTCTCCTGCTTTCAGGATGATGTCCCCATGTCTGTCTGTCCCTGCTACTCTCTGGAAAAAATCCCTGAGTCCAAAGCACAACAGGGCTTCTGCTTACAGATGAGGCCTTATAGGCATCACCGTGATACAAGTAACAAATATGACAAAGGGCTTGAGCTGGCTTCTGTGCGAGTTTCCATCCAGAAAAAAGAGCGCGCGCTTGACCAAAACAATAGCCATATGGGGAGATTTTGAAAGGCACACACAAAGGGCAGCTAGGTGCCCAACCCCCAGGTTAGGCATCTAATTCCCATCTGTGCTTTTGAAAATCTCCTCTCGCTGACAATGGGGCTCTAGCCAGCCCTAGTGGAATCCTTTGGGCGAGGGTCTCTGAGTCAATTAGCACAACTTCATGGAAATCAATGGAGCTACACAGTTTACACCAGTTGACGGGCTATGTTGAGGCTACCTGTGTTTAATCTATGGAGAGTTTCATATCAAGTAGTTATTATTATTACCAATAGCAGTAAATCATTTTGTTTAAAAAATAGTTTGTTGTTCATATATCATTATATTGGCTGAGGAAACATGCTGTGTTTTTGAAAACGAAAGCTGAGACATTAAGATGTGACCAGTCAAATTGCATTATGTGATGTTGCCTTATAGAATAGAATGGGGTTGTCTGGCAGAGCAGGTATCCAGGGCACAAACTGTATATAATCAGGTTTTAAAAGGTAAACACTTCAGAAAATTGGCTTTGACAAGAATAAGGGTCTTTTCTTTTTCCTTTTTTTAAAGAAATGCTTTATTGCCTCTATTATATGAAATTTTTTCCACAGGTAAATTTCAAAGGGCTGGGCATCTTAAAGTCTATCTCAAGTGGCTGTTTTTTGACTTCATGCCAAGCCATTTAGTATCTCTAATGAGGAATCACTATTTACAAGTGAAAAATTAAGACATCCATTTATTTTGGAATATTACCACCTTAACTTCAAAATTACATTCACTTAGTATAAAATACATGCCTAATCTGTGCCTGGAAATTCCATGTGCAAGACATAGACTGACATACACCCAAAGCTACTGGTACACACATGAACATAATCCACCATCTATATTGCAACTACACCTCTACCCCGATATAACGCTGTCCTCGGGAGCCAAAAAAACTTACCGTGTTATAGGTGAAACCGTGTTATATTGAACTTGCTTTGATCCGCCGGAGTGTGCAGCCCCGCCAACCCTTCCCCCCCCTCCCCCCCCACCCCAGCACTGCTTTACCGCATTATATCAGAATTCATGTTATATCGGGTCGCGTTATATCGGGGTAGAGGTATAATATCTAAAAAGCTGCTAGAAGCTAGGGATAGGTAACCTAGCTGCTCCATTCTTATCTTTGAACTTTCCCTGCACTATTAGCATTATTGAAGCAGAACCAAATGTGCAGAATATCTTTTTTTCTCAGTGTCCCACAAAAAGGACATACTGCACGCTCTCAATTGAACTTGTTGAGATTTTGTCCAATCTCATGCAATTACAAAATTTATGCTATCAGACCAACTGCACAATGCTTTTGTTGTTTGGTTTGTCCATCAGTGCCATTTTAAGTGCAAGCTTTGTCTTTTCATGGAAGGCCAGTGAGTGGGAAGTATTTTCTTATCTCTGATAAATTATTGGTCTGAATTCCTTTCATCCTCTGTAAAACAGAAGTAAGTTACCAGCATGGATGGTTATGAATAGCATGTGTGTCAACAGTTCATCAATGGCATTCCATTCAACTCAATGACTGTCCTTCTGTCTTATACATACGACCCAGGAAAAGTCTTGTGAGTGGATACAAGACCATTGTAATAAAAAAAGCAAACAGGGAGATTTGAATATTGGGGGAGAGCATGGCTTAGCAAAGCATGGCACTCTGGAGTTCTATATTCTATCACTGATTCTCTGTGTTATCTTGGGCAAGTCCATTAGCCCCCCTGTCTCAGTTTCCTCACATGTATTTACCTACCTCACAAACACACCATGAGAATTAATACTGGCAAGATGCTTTGAAATCCCTGAAAGGGTCCAATATGCGCAAAACATATTTTATTCTTCAGTTTAAAAATCTTTATCAAGTGGGATATTCTCTCTTTGCAAAGCCAGAGTGGTTTGGATCCAGCTAGCTCTTATCCAAAATACTAAAATTGGAGGGAGGTTTTTTTTTTTGCAGTGTGGGAAAGACAAACGGTTTTGGTGTTGGCCTATCTCTGACCATGGCAGACGAGAATAGGCGGCTAAAGGATTAAGTTCTGCTGGTGTCTCAAGTATGGAAGCCAAAGTCAAGATTACAGGTTTGAACCATGGCCCAGTAATTCGGGCACTAGCCTGGCACTTGGGAGACCTGGGGTCAAGTTCCTGCTCCAGTGCAAACTTCTTGTGTGACCTGGAATCAGTCACCTAGGGAAGTGAGGCACAGAGAGACTCTGTAAAATGAGGATAAGAGCACTTCCACACCTCAGAGGGGTGTTTGTGGAGAACTACATTAAAGATTGTCAAGTGCTCTGATACTACAGCCATATAAGTATTTTACATAGAAATAATGGTCTTTCCTGAGCTTATACATCAATGGTTAAGGAAGCTATCTGCCCTGAAATAGCATTAACATTTAGAATTTTGTAAAGTTTGAGGCTCGTCTGTATCTGAAAGTGGTGTATTGGAGCAGAGAAATGCTTTCTAACAGACTGCCCACCCCTTTGAACGTCCAATTGCATTACCTGGTAGACAGCTTGTCTGCTGGATCCTGACCACCTGCTGAATTCAAGTCCCCTGACCACTAGGTAGAAATTTAAGGTCAGCAGCAGATGTGATCTAGTTGGGAAGCTACTCTGCAATGAGTCTTTAAAATTAGGTGGATTGTGGATTCAAAGAGATGAAGATGAGTACTACTAAAAGATAACAGTAAAGAGGAGCCATGCATAGGAAAGAGGAGCGAGTCTCAAAAATTTATCATCAGTTTCAGATAAGCAGCCAACTTTTGGGACACTTATCTAAAGTGAACTTCCAAACCTTCTGCATAGACTCATCCCCACCATTGCATCCTGATCAGATACATCGGTAGGAAAATATATTATCTAATTATTGGTGGATGAAAGACTAGATGTTTGTAGGCTCAGGCCATTCAGTTCAGAGTAAACATCCAAAGCACTGATGCTTTTCTAGAGAGAAAAGCAGAGTTTATAGTTAAGGTATTGAAATGGGTACCAGCAAACATGGGTTCTAGTCCCAGCTCAGACACAACTTCCTCTGTCACTGAACCTCCCTGTGTTTCAGTTTCCTCATCTGTATAATTGGAATAGTATTAGTCAGGCTCTCTGGGATGTGGGTATGTGTGGGAGGCACTGGGGTAGAGAGAGAAGTGTTGTAAAGAGAAAGCATTTGTATTTTAAAAACACACTTAAATCCTTGGATCTAAGGTACTATATATCAAATGCAAATTCTTATTACCCAACCTCTTTTATTCTGGAAGTCTCACAAGCTCAAAGTTTCTTTGAAAGAATTTATTTCAGAAAGCATGGAGATACCAAAAGAACAATATCTCCCATGGTACTGTGATCCTTCTGCTCCCAGTCTCAGGCAGGACCAGGAAAGCCAGAGTCAAGTGAAGAAGAATAAAAAAAAAAAAAAAAAGGTAAATGGATTCCAACTGGGGAAAGGATTAGCTTCAATACATGCTTTGAGCAAATATTTGGGTTGGTTTATATTTTCATTAAAATGACAGAAATTTGAGAATAAAAATACCTATTAGGTCATTTACTCCATGACCATGCCAGCACTGAATTTATTCCCTACAATGCATTTTATAAGGCTTTTTTCCAGTCCAGTTTTAAAAGTTGCAGCTATGGGGACCCAACTGCTTTTCATGGGAAAGTTGATTTTGATTATTACCTGAAGTAATTCACCCACCCTACATGCACAAGATGTAGCAGATTTAGTAATAAATACTGAACGTCCTTGTAATGAATATTAGTATAAAAATAATGCATATCCAAGCCATGAGTTTTGTTATTTAAATTCCTTGTTCTGTTTATCAAACTGTTTTAATATTATGGGATAGGTGAATCTCAAAATATTTGGAAATTTGGTTTTGATAAGACTGCAAAATTTTGGAGGCTTATCTGAATGTCTTAGGTCTCGAAAGCTGTGTGGAATTTTTAAAGAGCTCTCCCACACATGCACATATATAAGAAATATTTGGTACTTTCCATTTCTGGCCCAGCTAGAGAGGACCACAAGACCAGCCTCTCTCTCATTTTAATATCAAATGTGTGAAAATGAACTTGAAATTCTATTTCCTATTTATTTGTAGGCTTTAAGATGCATCAAGACCTCTAGAAGATATAATTCTCCTCCCTTATCCTGCTCAGAGTGTTATTTGTCATAAGGAATTAGTGACTGAAGGTTATTTGGGGGGCAAATATTCAATTTTATTCTTATTTTTAGCAGAACTGGTTTGTCCAGCCTTGTTTAACATTAATGTAATTGTACATCCATTGTGAATGCAACTTTAGTTAATAAGGAAAGTGTTTCATATGCACTTGTTAAGATCAACTATAGCTTTCAACAGTGGTGATTTGTATGTATTTTAAAGTGTCTGATAAAAATGAGAGACACGGCATAGCCAGATAATACAATTTTTGTATTAATGGGGCTGATAGATCAACATGTTTTGAGGGGGAAAGTCTTTGAATGAATGATTAAGCTACCAACTTTATAGTCTGTACCTAACAAAATCATCTAATCTGTACTTTCAGAAATACCTGTTTTAAAAACTGTGGTCTAACACGTCACAGTTCTGGTGTACACGTACTTTGTTTCACAAGACAAATGGTCCCCAAATTTTGAAGGAAAATAAACACAACAAAAAAACCCACAGTTTAATAAATTTATAATTTTGCTAGAAATCGTCTCTATAAAGGCACTGAATTTATGGCTTATTACAACAAACAGTAACCCAATAACCCTCTTTTTTGTACTACGACTACAAGGGTTTTAACTGGCCACTTCAACTTGAATGGTCCCTTAGTTTACTATAAGTAGTTAGCACATATTCTATCTGCTAAATCTTGAATTTGGCTGTGACACTCTTACTATCTTTCCCAGACCTGAAGAAGAGCTCTGTGTAGCTTGAAAGCTTGTCTCTCTCTCTCTCTCACCAACAGAAGTTGGTCCAATAAAAGATATAACCTCACCCACCCTATCTTCCTAATATCCTGGGACCAACATAGCTACAATATTTCATATGATAACATCTTTATTTCCTGCACATGACGATTTTTATGTTGCAAGGAGATTTTGTTCCTGTTTCGTCTTGACTGAGGGAACACTTAAATTTCTGTAGTAAATACAGAGTTCCTGTCACTGAGAAATAATTGCTACTCAGTGAAATCTTAGGGTGCCATCCATGTTAGGGTTTTTTAGTTCTACGGCCCTGAAGTTGCCAGCAGTAGCAATTAGCTGTTCATCATTTAGAACAAATTTGGGGGAATGGGTTTGAGTAGAAATGCTGAATAATAAAAGTAAAAAGTAATCAATAGAAATACTCTGTCCATTTAGCATTTACTCCCAGAAGATGCTTTGGGAAAAAGTCCATGAAGTAGCTACAGTAAACTATGTGTCTCTGACTTAGCTACACCAGCTTTGATCTCTGGCAGCAATTAAAGTCATCACAGAAGTGCTCTGAACATACCAGGAAAATATACTCATTCACCCATGACTATAATTGCTTCAAAAGAGAGTGAAGAATGTGTGTTTTAGACAACATTTGTCAAAGCTTATTGGATAATTACTGAGCATCTTAAAAATAATTATAGATGTATGAACAGATATATACTTGCCTGAAACTATTAATTTGAATGGAAAGGTGTCACATTAAGAAAATATTACACATTGTTTAATCTTCAGTCAAAACCTTTTTACATTAAAAATATTTGTCTTTGATCAAATAAATGCAACATATTCAGTTTTAGTCATCATGAATATTGTGTGGCAAATCCACAAAATCCAAGTTATTCAAGTTTACGGGTGATATTCCAGCTATTTAATTTACATAATGCCTTAGAATGTTCTGATTTTCTGCTGGTATCATATTCTAAAGATTCCATCCCCTTCCTTCCCCCCAATATTTAAACAACAACAATAGAAAATCCTGGTACAAGTACTTGTCTGAATTTCCTCTGAAGCTCAGAAACCAATTATTATTGCATTTGCATAGTTTATGACACCATTAAATTACAACCCTGTACATGCTATAGGGCCATCTATAATCTTATATTTATCTAGCATATCAACACTCTGGCTACAATACCCTATCGATGTCATCATATTCCATCCAGTAGGATTGAGAGCTGTCTTTAGGGTGTCAGTAGTAATAAACAAAAGCGTGAACTATTGTAGCTTTATTTGCTTTTTACATGAATCCCTGTTCAAAGCAGTAGAAAAATGCTATTCCCATGCCAGTTCACTAGCTTTCAAACTAGACGAGTCAAGAAGGAAGATAGGGGATTTTTGGAGTATATGATGATGTTAGCCAGATCTACACCAAAGGACCTTTACAACTAATTAAATATACCAGAAATCAGAAAGTAAAGAGATAAAATAAAAACAATCTCCTAAATTACCAGGATATTTCATAGATTAAAATATACATAGAAAAGATCACACAAAACACAAAACTAGTTCTGATTCATTAATCTATCTCCTTCCCCATCTGAATAATTATTCCTATGAGGTAGCTATAAAATGCATAGTTTAATCACATGTAGAACTTGGCTTTAAGTCCCTGTGAGCAAGCTACTTCACTCTAAAAGGTGTCTCATTTCCAGCATGAAAATTCTGCCATTCAGACATAATCAGCCAAACCAAGCAAGAACAATGTTCTGCATTTAAAAGGCTTAATAATTCAGAAAACATTCAGAGACTGCAGAGGCTTAGTAAATAAAAAAAGTTTTTCAAGTGTCGTGCCTCTTTCACAAGGAAAATCTCACACACAAAAAATTTGAAAAAGTTGATGAAGTTAAAAAAAAAAAAACTTCCACAAAGTTTCAATATAAGCTGAAAGAACAATTCCAAGTTACTAAAGCATCTAATGTTTTAGTGGGACACACCAAGTTAAACTTGAGGCTCAATCCATTGAACTATTTTCTTTGTTTCTGTATATTTATCAACTTAAGTTAATAAATAAGCATGTAGGGGGAAAGTCTGGAACATTTCAGTTCAAAGTAACAAGAGCATCACTTACCTAAAAATAGGTCTTTGGAGATGCTTTTTCTTGATTGTAACACAATCATCCATTTAAAGGGGGGGGAATGACTTCTTCCTGAAAATAACTCCAAAAAACCCAGCGAGTAATCTGGAAACTTGTTCTTAGCTACTGTGCTGCAGAGAGCACACAGAATGATTTTTTGGTGCTGGGGAAAGACTCCCTCCCTCTCTCTGACAGTTGAGCAAAAAAGGGCCATAGAGGCCACATAAGACAGGCACGTCTGTGCACTACCAAACCATGCAGGCTATGCAAAAACACTGGAGTCAAGTTGATCGAAGCAGGGAATTGTACTGGATTCCTTTCAGCTGTGGAAAGAAAATGTGAAACTTTGCCAAGTGTTACCCAGGTAAAAATGTGTTAGAGTATTCCAGCCATGAGAACACTTCTTGCACATGCTGGTCAAAGTCTTAAATGCAGTCTCTCTCTCTCTCTCAAACACGCTGTTCCGAGGCTCAACTTTTTCTTCAAAATAAAAGTTGTGCAGCTGCCTCAACATTCCCATGCGAGTACCTTCAGAAAGTTTGTTCTGCTAAAAGAACTGTATACAAATTAATGAAGACTGATGGATCTCGTTTGTGGGGCTGGCTCCACTTCAAGAGATCGTAATTATTTTACAATCTGGCTTTTATTCACTCTGAATGATGTGTGGATAATAACTATGCAAATTGAAGCACTACTCATAATTTTTGGCACTCATGACCTAATAACCTACAATTGGCTGAAGCAGAGTATGGTGTTTGCAGCTGGTGGAACCATTACTACACAGAACCAGACCTTCCCTACGTGAGCGAGGAAAAGAAAGACTGCTGAGTTCAGTTGACTACACTAATGCACCACCACTGTATGTACCAAAAGACTTCAGAGGATTCAAACAGATGAAACAAGATGCTAGGAGCTGACTGACATCAAACTAACATAAATCAGGAGGAACTTAAATGGTGGTAATGCAATTAAACTGGGGTAAGTGATATGGTAAAGAGGCCACAAAGAAAGCCATTGTAATTTTATTTTTTGTGACCTTAAGATTGATATCACACATGATTAAATTATACAATGTAACAAAACCAAATTAAATCAGGAAGGTGCCATAAATACAGCAGCACAACCAAATAGCAGGATAAGTCATGCCGAGATGTGTCCTAGATTTTTTTTAAAGTGTTTAGGTTAAAAAAAAAAAAAAAAAAAAAAACACGTTGCATGTTAAAAATTATGAATTCTGCAAAATTCCCATGAAAGAACAATACATATAATGACTTATTTCCCATTGACTTTTCATGGCATTTAGGCACCTAGCTACCATTAGTGCCTTTGAAAATCTCCTCCTAGATTGGATATTTCTTGTTTATAAAGCAGATCAGTAGTGTGAGGTGGGTTGGCCAGGGAACACACAGAAACTGATCCCCTCACTATGAAAGATTCTGTTTCTGCGTTAGCTGAATAATTTAAGCAGCAAATGTCTCTTATATGGAGAAAACCTAAGAGTATCTGCTGAGATCTTGGTCAGTCTTGCAGCCATCCAAAAAGGTCATACAGATGGCTCTTTCCAGTCATTCACCGTAATGCAGTATTTTCTCCTATAGTTAGACCCAGATGTAGAGAGGCGTATGGAATCCTCGGAGATCATCTAGACACCCTGTAACTTTGCATTAAAATCCAGCTCCCTAAAATTCTCCCCCAAAAGCTATAGCCCTGGACCACCCTGTCGGGGACAGGGTCACATTGTGGAGGGGGATTCATTTCAGATGGAATGAGTATAATTTACTTGTGAAATGCCTGTGTGGCTTAGAAAAGAATTATGCCAAAATGAGTTCATTCCCCAACCCCAACAACATGTGTGGAGGAACTTCAATGAGATCAGAGAAGGGACAGATTGTCACCAGAGTGGCAGGGTCATCCTCCAAGCTCAGCAACTCCCACCTGCGTCCATCAGGTAAGGTTGGCCAAAAAATGTGTCAAAAATATTTGACAGAAAATTTAGATTTTGATTTAAAAACATCTTTCATAAGAACTGTCTGCTTTCCATGGAAAATTTAAACTTTGTGGGTGGATTAAATGATAAATATTATTGTTATTATTAATAAATACAATAAAAATAATAGAGGAACATCCAAAACCCAAAAAGTTTCAATTTGAAAATGCCACTCTGATGCCTCATGGAAGTTGTAGTTCAACTGCCTCATGTTACCATTCTCCTCTATGCAACTGGACCTCATCTCCCATGATTCATCACAGACAGGGACTCCCTCTGTGCAATCCAAAGCCTCACCAAGAGAGGAGACCGTGGTGTATCATCAGAGATGTAGTCCTGCTAGGAAACCAAACCCATAGGGGAGAATGGGGACATGAGGCACCTTGGTAACATTTCCAAATTGTATATTTCAGTTTTCATTTCAAAGTTTTTGACAAAGATGTTCAGTTTTTTTATTTTTCACCGAAAAGTCTAAATTTTCCACAGGGGAAAACCCCCAAAATATTTTCTGACCAGCTCTATCCATTAGGTTTTATCTTCCCTCATCTACCTGCTTCCACATAATTAAATGCAAAAATTTGGATTTAGCTACTTAACTAGAAGCATCTGCATTTGACATTTTGGGCTTTAATCCATTGAGTGTCATAGTTTTTGTTTAGCATCCATAGGAATTTACAGGTGTTAAAAACTTCCCCATATTGTTCACTAATAGATATAATTGGAATTAGATTTTTTTAAAGTCTATTTTCTGGAATAATTAACAATAGCAATGGATTTCTACACTCATCTTTAAAAAAAGCCCACATGTCTGAAATAGAAAAGATTTAAATGAGATTTATTACGAGAATACCATCTCATCTTTCACTTCAGTACTTTGCCACAGATTCTGTTTAATCAATGCATAGCGGAAGTTAGTCTTTAATACGTAAATGAAAAAAATATTAGAATAGTCAATCAGTGGTACTGTACCTTGCACAGCCTTTAGCAAATGTGTAGGTGGATATGCCATGTGCACAGGGAGTGAAATTCACTCCACCTGCACAAAGCCTGAGTATTCGACTTCTATGTGGGGAAGGAAATATGGAGGCGCTAGGGAGGTGAAACTCACCTACCCAATCTAGGGTCACCGTATGGGGCTGCCTTGCCGTACTTGAGCTAGAATAGTAGTCACAGCCTGTCCTCGCTAGTTGCACTGGGCTCATGGGATACATTAGGATCCACAGCCCCTCGGCTGGCCTGCTCCGAGATATCCCCCAGACTGTACCTAACTGGTCCTTCTGCACTGACGTTGCATAGCCATGCAGCTGGTTGTCCTCTGGCACAGCCCCCTTGTAAGGTTTAAGTGACATGGGGGACTTTGTGCTAGCCCTGCATGCCAAGGGTAAATTTTATTCCAAGTGCAACATACTCAACATGACATTTGCTATATCGCACTACTGTCCATAAATGTTTTAGGAATTCAGTTATAGCTACCCATATTCCTCAATAGGATTCATCAAGCCACAGATCGGATTCATGATGTTTTATCACCCAACAGCTCTACTATGTTTGCATTAAGCTTATAGTACTCAAAGTACACACATGTGTAGGACATCCTCAATTTATTTCTGTGTGTTAATGTTAGCAAATGGAAAAAGACATTCTGAAACTTAACCTAATGACCTCCCCAACTTTGCGCAACTAGGCAGTACGGTAGATAGGTGTGACTCATCCAAGCTCTGGATAGAAAAGTTTGCAAACTATTTACGATTGCAGTATATGTGGTAAAGGTGTCTAAGATCTGGCTTTCTTTTTCACCTTTCATAAATATGAATTATACAATTCTCACTCACAGAGACACAGACAGAGCAGAGGCTTACATCAAAGCCATCACGTAAGACATTTAATTTCCCTGCTAAGACTTTCCTGCTCATACAGGAGCACAGCGGCTTTGGTTTATGGGATTTCAAAACCCTTTATTCTTGTTTTTTGTTTCAGATTTGCATAAGCCTAAATATTCAAAGCAAAGCTCCACAAAAATTGGTGCAACTATTTCATAATGAGACCTGTGAATTTGGCTTTTACATCCTCGTGAGCTCCCTGCTGCCACCTTGTGTGGAAGGAACCTGACGTTCTGCAAGCCTGCCCCATCATCCTAACCGTGGGGCTGTTTGGGGAACAGGAAGTCATCGTCTATCATACTCTGGAGGAGAGGGGAATGACAAAGTGGCTCCCTGGGATCCCCAAGTGCCAAAGGCAAAAATCTTTGGGTGGGAAGGTGAGACTGGGACCTGGAGCCCAAAACCAGAGTCACCAGATGGTGATATTACAGTCTTACCTACTATATCTATTTAACAGACTGCATAGGCAGTCAGAGAAATGCCTGTAATTTTGTGGTTCAGTTCTTTTTAGAAGAGGAGCATATACAGGTAAAGTCTATTTACTATCCTAACCTATCTCATGCTCAGCCAGTTCTTAGGTGTAGAGCTGGTGAAAATTTACTCCAGCAAGGAAAACCACATTATTATACGCTCAGGAAGCCTGTAAGTGCAGAAGCAGCCTGAGAAAAAGGCAAGTGGCATGATTATGATGTTTGACGGTGGCCAGTTACCCAGGATGAACTGGGAAAGGATGAACCTTCCTAATGGGGGGCAGAAGTTCTGAGAGCATGCAGCAGTCCTTTTAAAGTGCTCCCTTAAATCCAGAGATCGGGGAAACAATGCAATTAGCTGCTAATGTGGGTCTGGGAGAAAGCTAGATACATTTTAATACATATATTGTAATAGATCAAGTGGTCTATCAGTCAATTTGATAAATGTACCTACTCAAAAGCTAAATCAACACCCACAATATGTCATTTTCTAACAAAAATGCAAGGTTCAAGCTTTCAGCCACTTTTGCCTCTCTTGGAGTCTAGGGCTGCTAGAGCTCAAGATTGAATTAACAGTGAAAATGTCTCACCCCCACCACCAATATATTGCTTGTTTTTGGAATCAAACAACTTGGTGTTAACAGGCACTGCAACGTGCAGGGACAAGCAGGACTCAAACTGACTGTAATCAGCCATGGGAAAAGACAGAGGCACCATCAGTGTCTCTCTGAATTTCAAGTTATTCATGCTGGGAATGACAGTGAGAAACAACCAAGTTCTATTGTATCTAGTACCAACTAGCCAAAAAGACACAGTAACATTTTTTGGTGTCTAGGCAACTTACCCTAGGTCCCTTTTACTTTTTTCTTTCTTTCTGTGGGAAAGAGGCCCTTTTGAAAAATTTACCCATAAGGAAAAAAATATCAAGTACTAGGTCATGGATTAAAGCAGTTTCTTGGAGAACACAACAAATACTACAATCAACACACTTCAAAGCTGGGCCACATCTACACTTTACAACCATTGTTACTACCCACCCACCCACCCTGAACAAGGCAAGAATAAGAATTTCTCCCAGTGGTTTCTTGCCAGTCTGTATCATGATACATTATAGATTCTTTCAAGTGAGCAAAGCTCACTGAAAATCTTTTGATATCTTGAACCAGAACAGCATTCTTTTCCAATCAATATTTGTCTGTCTTCAAACTAACTACATACCACTGTACTCAACAATGGATAACGATAGTCTATGCATTTCCTTGGAACCCACCTGCAACTTGCTGTAGGACCCAATCTTGTTCCTGTCTGATCACGAGGGCCATTGAAAGGTGGGTGTTTGTTGGGTGCCAAAAGCCTGTTAGAGTTAGCTGCAATTATGTGGTAATGAGGAGCGGTGGCCCAGATTCCAGGGCAATACACTGTAAAATATGCACCGTTTATGCTCCTGCTGACGCCAGTGAAGATGGACTATTGGCTATTGAAGTCAGTCACTTGTCAGTGTGAATAACTTTTCTGAAGAACATTTTCATTACTTTATTTTTATTTATTAGGATTTTGTCAGTTTTCATTAGGATTTTATACTTGGCATTTTTAGTGGTGAGGAAAAGTAAGGGGAGGGAAGGGTTGGAGGGGAGAGACAGCGGGAAAGAGAAAATTCCTTTGGGATTTAGGATGCTAAAATAGTTCTGGGATACACAAGTCAAAACTTGGCATTCCTGGCTCTGAGCCAGTGCAATATTATTATTGGCCAGGGTGGACAAAATTTCAGTCTTTACTGGAATACATTATAATTGTTTTGCCATATGCTTTCTAAATGCAGACATATAATGATGTCTGTATACTGAACATTATAACTTCGGAGTAAAGATGACGTCATCTTGTTAAAGGGTCAGAAAATATCCTTGATTCAGTACAGACAGGCTACAGAATATGAAGTTAAAATAATGCTAATAATAAAGATACTGATTACAACATAAAATGACAGTATCACTATGTAATACCATTTTTGAAAGAACAAAGAATTTAAGGGTCCCCCCCCAGAGGTAATATTGACACATACTATACATCTAATGACAGAGGGGGGAAATGGCCATATTGCACAGAAATAACCTTTTCAATAACAGCCAAATGCTAATGAATCTAAAGGGAAGAAGGCAAAATTAAAGAGAAGAAATTGATGTGTTACTACTGTGTATGGTGTCCCGCAATCACAGTACATAGTTTCTGCCCCTTTTACAGTGGTCACCATTTGAAAAACTAGCCAGCTGCTACTACCAACAATAATGGGCATAGCGTTTACCGCTGTGAGCTGCTCCAGCTCTTTTTGATGGGATAGATTGAGATATTAAGCACCATACTAGCTAAGTATTTGTACAATTTGGGTTCATAGGTAACTAAATAGCTACCTCAGTATTTACAGTATTCCCTTTAGTAAATAAGGAAATTTAAGTAACACTGCCAGTACTAACACATATTTAAGGCAAAACTGGCTAGCTTTTCAGGGTAACTACAAAACCTGAAACAGTACAAAACATTCTACAGTGCATTTGGCAAAACACAATAAAACAGATCAGATCATGACTGATGTGTGACAGACAAGCAAAGACCAAAAGACTGTCCAGCATCACAAAAAACCACTGGGTTAAATCACTATGAAAAAACAAAGTTAGTTACGAAAAATGAGAACGCCAAGAACTCCCACCTCAAGCATTAAGTTAGAAAGCAAAGAAATGTGAGTCAGTTCATGTACATTGGTAGTCACTTGCAAGCCAATGGAGATGTCCATAAGAAAATAATGTCACAAATTAGCAAGGCAGTAGCCTATCTTAGACAAGATTATGGTTACTGAAAAATCTACAGCTTAAAGACTAAACGACAAATCTTCAACTAAATTGTTATTTCCATCTTAATATAGTGATGAGAAAGCTGGAAATCCACTAAAGGGACAGCTAGACATCAAGAGGCTTTCAAAAGCAAATACCTCAGGAAAGCCCTAGGTAAGAAATGGAATGAAATTATAACAAAATGCCAAGATGCGTCAGAAAGTTCAATGACCCCTTATCTCCACAGTTATCCAGAAAAGAAGATGGAAATATTGGGGACACGTTAAGAATGAAGTCGGAGCATGTGTCATGGCATCTGGAAGAACATGCAAAAGGGGCTGGCAGGAGGAATTCCTCCATCGAGCAGTATTCAGAGGGGAAAACCACTTATGGGACTTAACATAGAAGACAAGCAAAAAGCAGCTCAGGAAGCTAGCTTTGGAGGAGCCTTGTTGGTTCTATAAGCCACATTTGTTGGTGCAGAAAGGATTCAGATTCAGAGATCAGTGACGCTAGCACCAAACCAAATTATAGGGTCTCGCTTTTAAACAAAGTTGAGAGTCCTCTTTCACATCAGTTCTCACTCTACTTGGCAGGAGTTCACACCTATATCACTTGTCTTATCAAGTCCATAGATTATTATCCTTAACCAAGGGTCCAAATCCTTCAGCCCATGGCTGTAGTTGAGAGGAAGTTATGCCTGAAGTAGGAACTTCAGGTAAAGGATATTAAACAATCCGTTATATCCCAGTGATGCCATAGCAAGTGACATGGGAGAATTACATAATCCTTTCTATTTAGTGGTACATGAAAAATTCAAAGCACAGGTAAGTATGTCTAACATTTTAGACAATTTCTCTTCAGATAACTTGCTATAGGATCTTATTCCACCGCTTGATTTGAGACTAACAAACATTTTTAGAGCTAACAATCACTGCCTCAAATTTTTAAAAAAATGCATCTGTGACCCATCTGGGACTAATCTGAGTTTCACTGGATAAAATTTCTGCACAGATACTGAAAAGTTCTGCTTTTAATCATCAAATTTCCAGCATCTAGTTGACAAACATGGGAGATAGCTGGAAAAGTATGAACACATTTTACCAGAGAACAGATGATGATCTGAGAGTTGCTGCTAGAGTGTCTTTTCGGGCAACTCTTTGTTCTTTGGCCCCGCTGCCACTACCAAGGAATGGCAATCAAAAAAGAAACAGCAGCAGAAACTCTAAAGGTGAATGAGCCTTCTAGTGAAACTCACTCTCTGGAACAGCATCACTAAGAACAAACATCAGAGCATTGTCACCTTGCTTGTTTCTAAAAATTAATTTAGACACCTTGAAAACTGCCATTGCTACTTTTTGCAGGCCTATGAATAGTGGTAAATTGACACAAAGGGTCCAACCCCACCCTCAGATATGTGATATAACCATAAATGAACATAAATCCAGTGCGTGATTATGAAATCTGTATGTATATCAACATTTTGATCACACCCATCTTTCTATTCAAAAGTATTCTTAAGACATATTGAACACTAATGATTTTAAAAATAATTTCTCTATCTATCTTGGCTCTTGCATGGGCCCCGTGGTTGGTTCCCAAATGCAAGCACTGCACAGATTTTACATCTTTCATTTTACATTTGAAATAATATATCACTTTTGTTGTATTAACAAGTCACCGCCTCCTACCACTTATTCAAATCTCTTTAAAGCCCACTTCTGTCATGTTGCCAATAAGAAGTGATCTTGGAATAATTGTGGGTGACAACAACTGGTATTCTCTCTTGGGTTTTCAGGTGCATTTATTGTGTCCCTTTAAGCCTTGATCTTGCAAATGACTGCATGCGGGCAGATCCCATCACCATTTGTAGGATCAGGTCCTTAGTCTGTAAGCCCTTGAGGGCAGGGACTGGATCTATTTTTGTACAGTATACAGCACTGGATACACTGTCCACATTAAAAGAAGAACAGGAGTACTTGTGGCACCTTAGAGACTAACTAATGTTAATGCAACTAATGTTAGTCTCTAAGGTGCCACAAGTACTCCTGTTCTTCTTTTTGCGGATACAGACTAACACGGCTGCTACTCTGAAACCTGTCCACATTAAATAAGTTATTGGAAATTATAAGTGTGAATTTGTTCTGCTAAATTTGAGTAAGTATTCTTAATTTCAGTGGACCTAGGTCTCAGTTACACTAAGGCCCCTTCATATTACTCTGGTAGCATGTGTTTTTACCCACTTTACAACTCCCTTAACACTACTGAATGGGGTAAAGTGTAAGTGAGAATCAGGTCCTGCAGCTTCCAAACCCAAGTGATATTTACATAGTATATTCAGACAGCCTTCCATTATTACAAAAATTGCTTTTAAATATCAAGATTTGATGCAAGAACTCAATGGTGGTAATTATCACTTAACGCTTACCCTTCCAGATCTCTTTCCCCAAACTTGCAATCTCTAAAACAGTGGTAAGATGCCAACATTTTAACAAGGGGCTCCCTCAAATGTTTTCCACCTAATTTGGTGACACATCTGTATAAAACAAACCTTCTACCTTCCAAAACCATCTATTAATACAATTCACATTCTGAACTTCTCCTCACCCCCACAAAAATAATTCATCTAGCAGTTCTATAGTCCTCCCCAAATTCAACAGTCTTTCCAGCCCCCTCCTTTGTGACAGTGTTTTCTGCTCCTCGGCGCATCCCTATCTGGCAGTTGTTCTTAACAGTAGCAGCACTGGTGACAGGTAGGCACCATGCAACCTCTGATGACAGTGGTGTTGCCAGGTGACTCATCCTGTATGGGGTGGTTGGTTGGATAGCAGACTCCTCTGGTGTGGGTTTGGGGATCCCTTAGGAATGGCTCCCTTTTTATTCCTGAAGTGCGCAAGTCTCCCTATCTGCTTTTGTGGAGGAGCAAGTATCCCTTGGCACATAAGAAAAGGAAGGCTAGGATGAGATGGTTTCACCTGGCTGGTCTGGGGGTTCTAGGGCAGGTAATGGGTTTCTAGGCTCCCTCCCATTTCTTCAGATTCCAAGCAGGATGGAGAGGGACAGGCAGTCACTAGCTGGGGAAAGCGGCAGGCTGCAATCTCAGTAGAACTCGCACTCAATGCAATAAAGCTCAGCCCCATACCTTCCATATGCTGGAGCAGCTGCTGGATGAGGGGGGACTACAGGGTGCACTCCTAAAAGTGCAGCTAGGCACAAAAGAAAAGTTCCCCTTGTAGTAGCTGCCATGTCTGCGTCAATGGTGGGAGTGCCTACTGCCTGAGTAAGCAACAACCAGCCCAGTTCCAGCCTCAGAGAGGAACAATAATTTTAACAAGCAGGGCAGGCCTTAGTATTTTGGGGTGTGCTGTGTGTTCCAATGGCTGGCATCTCTTCCCTCAACAAAACTAATTGCTGTCCACCATGGTCAGACCATGCACAGAGCTATCTTGAGGATTAGGGTGAAGGTGCGAGACAATTGTTTGGAATATACCTCAAACTTAATTGACTAACATAAAAATATGGTCGTGAGTGAAGGGGGAGGGGAAATCTTCAGGATTCTCCAGCCTCCTGCTGCAGAAATGGAGCCTAGCTGCTTCTTATCGTCAGTCCTCCCAAAAGGATTATATTTTCAGGCTACCTTCACAAGGAAAAGGCCTAGAATCTTCCTTGAAATGAAGGCTGATATTTCTCCTTCCTGGAGACCCCAGGGAAGCTCTCTCATGAAAGGGTTCCAGCTGACCATGCTTGTGTTCATCACCGATGAGTTCCTTAGGACAAATTCCTAAACTCTGTCCAGGGTCAGTACTTCCCGGGTCTAATCAATCATTTTAGTGCATCAGTGCACAAAAAACAGGCCCTAACTCTGACCTTTTTGAGACGGTTCGAACATTTGCAAGCAATGAAAAATAAAAAAGGACCTGACCAGAGAAAGTTAAACATACCAAACATGTTTCAGTTTATAAACAATGAATGAGTCATTGTTTCCTTCATGCTCTCCACTTGGATTTCTTGCTCGTTTTTCCCCTCTTGGAAATCTTTGTTCATTCATATTTTCAGAATCACATTTCAGAAAATCAGTGTCTGCATTGTTTTAACCACACACTGAATGGGATTACTTAAATGAGCAGATTTCATAGCTTCTGGAAGAGAGCATGCTGTACCAGCACCCCTCCATGATGCAGGCTAATTAATTGTTCTTGTCTCCTGCAGCTTTTAATGTGGGTACAATATAATCGGTTTTATTACTCATACTTTTATTTTTCATATGAATTTAGTGCTCATATAAATTGTTAGATTGACAGTCTCGGAGAATGGAGACTTTTGCTTTTCCAGCAAACAGGTACACAGAAACAGTGCAAACTTCTCTACATGGCCTATCAACATGCCTTGTCCCTAGTGCAGAACAACATTTTTCTGACAGTTTTCCCATCAATAAACAGACTTTTTAAAAAAAATTAAAGTTTTAATGAAAAAATAAGAACTTTATTCACAACAAAATTTTGATCAAAACTTTATTGACATTTTTATCAAAATCACTGGAAATTCTTCATTTACCAAAAACCCATTTTTCAGTAAGAAAACAAGTTTCTGTATATGAAAAATGATGATGATGATTTTAAAACCAATTTTAATACACATTTATTTTTAACCAACTTCTTAAAATCAGAGTGATAAATGTCCAGCAACAAATGGGTTCATTTCAAACCCTACAAAAATGAACTGTGGAATGGTTAAAATTCCTAGTCCTCCACAGTTACCAGAGTAGACCCGTATACATCTTATGCCAGGGAGCTTAATAAATGGAAGCATTTCCCAGTCAGGGAGTTCTCGTTGTACTGCTTAATGCATGGCTCTGTGTGTTTATGTCCTCACACTACATGGTGTCAGAAATGAGTGAATCTCTTCTTCTAAAGAAAGAATAAGGAAGAGAGACCTCCAGACTGCCAGACTGGTGAGTGGGAAAATGGAAAAATCAGGGAGACGACCTATGAAAATGGCAGCAGGAAGGAGGTAGAGCCCTGTCTCAATGCAGCAATGGAGCCCATAATGCAAGTGACTCTGTTAAAGAAGTTTGATTTTGACAACTGAGACAGCTGGCCTTGGTGGATCCAGAGATTTCAACAATTCTGTATGGCTTCTGGCTTAATACAAAAAGGACCAGATACCAGGTAAATGCCACGATATATGCCATGAGCGATGCTGATGATGACGACATCTGTGCTGTACCTCTCACTGAGGAGGGAAAATAATACACCAAAGTGAAAGAAGCTTTTGATGCCCATTTCATAGGCAGACAAAATATTATATATGAAAGGGTCAAATTTAATAGAAGGTGCCAGGAAGAAGGGGAAAAAACAAACTAAGGCCTTTATTACTGGAGTTCATAGTCTTGCTGTACGTTGAAAATATCGAACGTTAAAAGACAAGGTAGTTGTTGGCATAAGACACACCAATATTAGCACAGCTTCAGAAAGATCCAGATCTCACATTAGCGAAAGCTATAGCAAAAGAAAGAAAGAGAGAAAGAGAAAGAAACAGCAATGTGACTTACAACACAGGAGAGACTGTATCAGACAACACTGACACAATAAACAGAAAAGAATTGTGAGAAGAGCAATCTTAAATTTACATACATAAGAATAGCGAATCAGAGCATGGGATGCCAAAGAACCTTAATATGTGGGAAGACGGGAAAGGTGCAGAAGATATGGCAAGACGCCACAGGTGGCAACAATGTCAAAAGTGGCAGAAATTATCAGATGCCACAAAATGAGACATTTTGCAATAGCATGCAGATCACCAAGAGTAATGGAAAAAATATAAGAGGGAATGTTATCAGCTGACAATGAGTCCATAGTTTAGGGACTATTTCCTCAATAGAATAGACAATACCCTGGTACACATGCATGAATCTCAACAGCTGAAACCTTACATTTAAAACTGATATTCAGGCAGCAGTCACTGCAATTCCAAAAAAAATATCATTGCAGATCTCCATCCCAAGATTTGTGAAGACCACATATAATTGTACATGGAGCTAGCAATACTACATTTGACATTTGTGGCCAGTTTCTTGGGAAACTGGAGAAATGATGGAAAGTTCTTAAAAAAATATGAAATACAAGGGCTAACAACACCCATACTAAGGCTGGCAACAATAAAAGGATTACACCTAACAGAGAAACTGAAATTCATAAGTGGCAAAAAGCAAACTAAACAAGATACACCTTCACAGGGCTATGAACGCTGTTGAGAGAGTAAAAATTAGAAACTGGTGCCATTAATGACTCACTTTACCTGAATCCCAAGACATTTCTTGTGTAAGACGACACCTGGAAATGAAAGCTCATTTGGGGAAATTCCTACCAAAATTTAGCTCATCTAAAAAACCTGTGAGGGTCAACATGTGGATCTGAGGGAGACAACAACCACATTTAGTAAAATAAAAATTACTGACAGCTCCACCTGTTTCGACACAATAGCTAGTAAACTATCCAACAACAGCAGCTGGTGCATCTTCATATGGTTTAGGAGCAGTGCTCACAAAAGCAGCCAGAAAGAGACCTGTTGCATTCATATCCAGAAGCCTCATAGAAACCAAGCCGCGGTACGCTCAACTGGAAAAGGAAGCATTAGCAGTCCTTCGGGCATATGAACAGCTCAGTGCCTATCTGTTCAGCTTAGATTTTAATACAGAAAAATCACAAGCCCTTAGTGCCATCACTGGGTTTAAAACCATTGGCTGACCTTCAACATAGGGTTCAAAGATTTCAACTACAGCTGATGTGATTTACTTTCGAGACTGAACACCTTCTAGGGAAAATATTTGCTGCTATGAGTGCTAGCTATAGCCCTGATTAAACAGCCACCAACAAAAGAAGCAGCAACTTTAAAGAAAGATGTCTAAGTTCACACTGACCATGTCTTGGCAGCAAATCTGGCATCTACCAGATGACTTCTGCAAATTAAAGATAAACAACTAAAGGACAAGACTTGCCAAAAAACTAACTTAACTCTGCCAAAGAAGGTGGGGTCGAAAGAGTCAATTTCCAACAGACCTATTATCACGCTGGCAGGGCCAACCAAAATGACCTTCACATAGCTGATGGCCTGCTTCCGAAAGGATAGCACATTTTTATCCCTAGGGTACTTTAGAAAGAGATGCTTTCTAAAATCTACAAGGGACACTACAGTATAAACAAGTGCAGGGCATGAGCACAACAACTATCTGTATGGTGGACCAGTTTGAGTAGGTTATAGAATTGCTGATCCTCCACAGTTACTAGAGAGGACCAGGGTATGTTTTTCATGGAGAGCTTAATAAATTAGAGGAACTTCCCAGTCCAGGAGTTTGTTAGGTACTGCTATGTTCTTTGTGCTTATGTCCCCACTCTACAGGAACCAATTTTTAAAAGTTTTATTAAAATAATTTTTCCCATTTTGCAGGCAACTCTACTCATATCCAACTGGGAAGGACTCATCTTCTGGGGATGAGATGGTAGGTCAGGCTTTGTGCCTATTCAATTCCACTCTCTCTCTCTCTGCTGAAACTGACAATGATGCCAAATAGCGTCAGTTGTGATGGTACTGGATTATGAGAGGTGGACACTTTTGGATTATGGATCAGAATTGACAATCCAAATTTATATAATATAAACCATTGAACTCCCTTTGATGTGATGTCAGATGTGAACCTTTAGCCTGGAGATGAAAGAATTACCAATCTCGTGAGTTTCCTAAATCCTCCTTGTTAGACAGATTAAAAATATTATGCACTTACGTTTAAAAAAAAATTGTAACAAAACCAAAAATTGCCATTGAATTTTTGCCCCTATATCGGTTACTTTGGCATCAGCTGCAACTTTGATAGATGTATTTTATTTACTAGTTTTCTTTCCTGCTTCTATCCATAATACACTTGGTACTAGTAATTAGTCCATTAGACATCTCACTTTCACAGGCACCAGATTCATCCCTCCAAAAATGTTTCAAGATAGAAAGTATGTAATATTAAAGAGAGAAGTCTCAGTTAAGCTTCTTTTGTTATTAAAATTGTCATAAAACAGGTAGGACCTGATGAGACTAATTTGAAATTAATGATGTAAATAACCAAGCAGTGGATTTTTCATGATCTTGAGGCTGAAATCATTAAGCACAGAAATATGTCTATTCATTAATGCTACTCTGACATCATCCTGGCAATACAAACCACAAATTAAATTAACACACATCCAAGATAATAATATCCAGTCCAGTCAAACAATGAATACTACTAATGAATATATGATAAATTGATAATTTTTGCTCAAGCCTCGAAGTTGTTCCTTGGAAAATGTCAAGCATTTTGTGGTTCTGCTATTACCAGGTGATTGTCAGGAAGAAACAAGTTGGCTTGTTTTATTTTTATTTTTGCCAAGACAGCATTTAACAAAACTGTTTGTGAAATAAACGAGCACATTACCTATCAGATACAGCACCATGTCTAAACTGATCTATAACAACTAAAGCTGGGTGATCACAATCACATTTACAGAAGCATTACCTGGGATATGAAAAGGAATCTCTGTTGGCCATGAACTTATCCCTTCTTACTAATATGCATGAGCATTTGTAGCAGAGTGCTTCGTACAAGTTATGCTTATGCATTATGGCAAGAGAAACAATACTGTCTGCTTTACGTGCCTGGTCACAACCAACCAATACAGCTCCAATTTGGAATACTGAGCATCAGACACTTGCAGTCAGCTGTTGCATTTAATCCCCTCTCCACCACCACCTTGCGCACACACTAATTCACAAAGCACACACTGCTCATGGATATTTAAGGTCTGAGTGCAAGCCCCTTACTCATATAACTAGTCCCATTGAAGTCAGTGGGAGTAATTTTGTGATGAAAGGGTTGACAGTCTGGCCCTTACGAAGATAGACAGACAGACAAATGAAGCAGCTAAAATTATTAGTTATTTGTAGCAAACTGTTCACTCTGCTTTAATGACATCCATCTATTTGTTATCCTTAACTAATCAGAACATCTTTATAGAGAAGAACATACATGGGCTTGCATTAGGAATGAGCCATTCCCCATTCTTTTAGAGAAAAAGGTTTTAATGAGTCTTGCAATGAAGCTACTAGTATAGGCCAGCCCCCATTGTCATCACAATGTGATCTAGCACACTATTTAGCACGGTATCTACTCTAAGTCTCACAGTTAGACAACATCTCTAAAGCCTGGGTTAGATGATTCAATGGTTAAGACACATTAGCGCTTTCTACATTAGCGCTTCCATCACCACAGTGGTACTAGTGCTATAATGGGAGATTTCCCCAAAACTGTCAATGTAGACAGAGACCATGATAGCAGCTCCTGCTGTGAATATTAGTTTCAACCAAAGACTTGTTTCTAGCTCACCACACGATGGTGGGAGACTGACCTAAACTGACTAGTTTCAAAACTTACTGCATGTCAGAGGACTCATAGGATCTTATCTCATTCACCCGTGTCACTCCTCCCCCCATATTCCCTTACAAATAAGGTTCCAGTTAGAGATGGTCCAAATTGTAACGTTTTTATCCACATCTGAATTTCCAGGGATATTTGAATCTGGAGTTTGGGGTTCAGCTGCAAAGTTTGGGGAATTTCATATCCAGAATCTCTGGGTATTCAGATCCAGAGCTTTGGTTCAAGTCCATCTGTAATAGGAACAATATTTCTGTTTAGCAATGATTTCAACCATTTGTTACCATGGGATACAACTGAATGAGCTTGCGTTTGGTATCAAATAGATAGAGTAGTGGTGGAAGCACTTGGGGACCATTCTGAGCCAAAGATGCAAAAAATTAACCAGAGGATACATGAATGGGAACAAGCTGGAGAATTTTCCATGAGTGGAAACAAGGGTTGAACATTTTACTGCTGCATCACATCCAGCATCTGTTAGCCTAGGGGCCAAAAGGCAAGAATACCCACATGAATGTGCATTCTTGGCTCATGGCATGAAATAATATGCCAGCTAGCTCAGGGAAATATTTTAAAATAAACCATATTACTGGGGAAATGAAAATCTCCTGAAGTTAGATCAGATTAAGAACTGGTTAAGAGCAAATCTGATTTATTCATTTTAATGGCATTGTATGTGTGCGGTGTGTTTTGGTATGTTTGGTCTAAACAAATAAATCCAAGAGTTTCCATAAAACTGTGCTTTGGCAATTATAACAACCCATTAAAAAACATTAAGCATTAAGTTAACATTGCTGCAGCTGCATGAAAAAACAAATCTAAAGCTGGGAGACATAATAAGATATCGCATTTTCCAGAAGAAATATAACTAAGCTAGAAGACATTCAAAAGCCTAAATAATGTACTTTTTGCTTGTTGTCATTTCAGGAAGATGATAGGAAGTGTCAATAGTACATCAGTCACAACATCCAAGACACTAGCAGTCTTCTGGTTTTGTCTACAAATAATGGGCTTGATAGTGCCTGTAATGCACAGCCACGCATCCCGAGAGCAGCAGAGTCATTCTAGTGCAACACAAGATACTCCCCAGTGCATAGGGGGAATGCACCCAGCAAGCACTCTGCCTGGACTACAGCCTGCTCTGCTCCTGCACTAGTTCTGCTTAGAGGACCATGATCCCAGCCCTCCCTTTTCTCTTTGGTGCTCAGTGTGACCTTGGGGGAGTAGGGAGAGAGCAGGGACTAGAATTCCACCTGCTCCTTACATGGACCACACAAGGTGGGGACAGGAGAGGGAATCATTGGGCCCTTCCCACCTGCATAAGGGGCAGGCTGAACCTGAAGCAATGTTTTTTATTGCAGTGTGTTTTTGTAGAGATTCATTCGAAGGATTTAGAGCAGAGGTGGCCAACCTGTGGCTCCGGAGCCGCATGCAGCTCTTCAGAGGTTAATATGCAGCTCCTTGCATAGGCGCTGACTCCGGGGCTGGAGCTACAGGCGCCAACTTTCCAATGTGCTACAGGGTGCTCACTGCTCAACCCCTGACTCTGCCCCAGCCCCCAACCTCACTTCACCCCTTCCCCTAAGGCCCCCGCCCCTTCTTGAGTCTGCCGTGCCCCACCCCCTGAGCCTCCTACACACCACAAAGCAGCTGATTGCGGCGGGTGGGAGGTGAGGGATGGAGGGTTAGGTGCTGACTGGTGGTGCTGCTGGCGGGTGGGAGACACTGGGGCATTGGGGGAGCTGACGGGGAGCTGCTGATGTATTACTGTGGCTCTTTGGCAATGCACGTTGGTAAATTCTGGCTCCTTCTCAGGCTCAGGTTGGCCACCCCTGATTTAGAGAATAAGCTGTTTCCAGGCAGATTGTGTAAATGATTCCGATTGCATAATTAATTAAGGGAAGGTAGGAGGAGCAGGGAGAAACACAGAGCTCTAATTTCTCATCCCCTCCCACAATTCCTTGAAGCTTAGTGCTGGACTTTCTCTGTGTAAGCTTAATAAAGCCCATGTAAATTAACCCATCTGTTAGACTGACACTATTTCATAGATTCCTAGAGTCCAAGGCCAGAAGAGACCATTGCGACAATCTAGTCTGATGTCCTGTGTAACACGAGCCACAGAACTTCCCCAAAAATAATTCCTAGAGCAATGCTTTCTGAAAAGCATCCAATCTGGATTTAAAGATTGTCAGTGCTTGTGAATCCACCACAACCCTTGGTAAATTGTTCCAATAGTTAATTCCTCTCACCATTAAAAACGCACATCATATTTCCAGTCTGAATTGGTCTAGCTTCAACTTCTAGCTATTGGATTTGTTATACCTTTCTCTGCTAGATTGAAGAGGCCATTATTAAATATTTGTTCCTTATGTAGGCATTTACAAACCGTAATCAAGTCACCCCTTAGCCTTCTCTTTGTTAAGCTAAATAGATTAAGCTCCTTGAATCTATCACTTTAAGGCATGTTTTCTAACCCTTTAATCATTCTCATGGCTCTTCTCTGAACCATCTCCAATTTATCAGTATTCTTCTTGAACGGTTAACACCAGAACTGGATGTAGTATTCCAGCAGCTGTTCTAAGTGCCAAATACAGAGGTACAATAACCTCTCTACTCCTACTCGAGATTCCTGTTTATCCGTCCAAGCATTGCATTCGCCCTTTTGGCCACCGTGTCACATTGGGAGCTCATGATCAGCTGATTATCCACCAAAAACCCCAGACTTTTTCAGAGTAACTACTTCCCAAGATAGATTCCCCCATCCCATACGTATGGCCTACATTCTTTGTTCCCAGATGTATACATTTACATTTAGCCATATTAAAATGTATATTGTTTGCTTGAGCCCAGCTTACTAAGAGGCCCAGATAGCTCTCTCAGTCACCTGTCTTCTTCAGTTTCTACCACGCCCCTGATTTTTGTGGTAGAAAAAAATCACCTGCGAACTTTATCAGTGATGATTTTGTGTTTGTTTTCTTCCAAGCCATTAATAAAAATATTAAGTAGTGCAGGGCCAAGAACGGACCCTGCGGGACTCCACTAGGAGCACACGTGCTCAATAATGATTGTGTGTTTACAACTATATTTTTGGACCTAGCAGTTAGCCAGTTTTTAATCCATTTAAAATGTGCCATATTAATCTTTCTAATTTTTTTAATCAAACTATAATACAGTACCAAGTCAAATACCTTAAAGAAGTCAAAGTATATTACAGCAACGCTATTACCTTTATCAACTAAACTTGTGATATAATTAAAAACAATATCAAGTTAGTATGACAGTATCTATTTTCCATGAAATTATGTCGATTGGCATTCATTATCCTTTAATTCTTTATTAATCGAGTCCTGTATTGTTAGGGGGCTTATTTCTTCACCCTCTCACTTCCCTGGTCCTTCTTGCATGAACAGAGAGCAACAATACCCGAAGTCCAAAGGTGCAAACAATTCGATGTTTATTGGGGTGAACTTCCAGCAAGCATGATTCCAGTTTCCTTCCTTAGTGTCCCCCTTCCCATCTCTGATACCACAGAGCCTTGCCTGTGTCCCTGTTCCCATTTCTCCCCCTTATCAAAACATGATCCCAATTCCCCCACTCCCAGTCCCTGTTCCCATTCCCCCCGCTTACTTTCTGATTGACTGCAGACTTTATAGTAAAACTTGAGTTCTGCTTAGCTATACCTTAACCATCATTTTAATGAAATTTAACTAACCAATCCTGACACATTGTAACATGGTTATTTAACCAATTATATCCCACCACCTTAATTGCTTTACACCCAACAAAATTAATTATACAGCAGACAGAAATAATCACAGAACCAGATTATTCAGACAAATAATAGGGAAGTGGAGACTACAGTGATAGAACAATACAGAAATGAGGATTTCACATCCCAGCAATTAATAACTGAGTTCTTGCCAGACAGGATGCTATCAAACTAAGTTTCCTTTTACATCTTCTAGGCCAGGGGTCGGCAACGTTCGGCACACGACTCACCAGGGTAAGCACCCTGGCGGGCCGGGCCAGTTTTATTTACCTGCTGACGCGGCAGGTTCGGCCGATCGTGGCCCCCACTGGCCACGGTTCGCCGTCCCGGGCCAATGGGGGCGGCGAGAAGCCGCGGCCAGCACATCGCTCGCCTGCGCTGCTTCCCGCCATCCCCATTGGCCCGGGACAGCGAACCGCGGCCACTGCTTCCCGCCGTCCCCATTGGCCCGGGACGGCGAACCGCGGCCAGTGGGGGGCCGCGATCGGCCGAACCTG